>NW_020539349.1:29978-59927 GCF_003426905.1 Ctenocephalides felis
TTTTCCGTACCCCAGAGCTGGATACTGTATGTCCAAATTGGCATCAATATCATTTCATAAAACAACAGCTAATTCCATAAATTTGTTTGGGATATTCTATTAGATAACCAATACAGAATGAAAGTAATCTATTTTGAATGTTTTACTTTAGTATATGCATTAACGTTTTTCAGAGTCATCCAATATATTTAAATTACTCATTTTTACTTCACTATGACAATATTGAAAATATTATAATATTTTATCATACTTCTGTTAACTAAAAATATTAACAACTGTGTAAGAAACGCAAACTTTGTATAGGAATATATATAGAAGTAAAATATTGTAAATCATACGTTTGTTGATAATTGACATATTCTTAAGTAATTTTAAATTTAAAGATCACGATAACGAAAAAAATTGGGTAATAAACATACTCAAACTTCGTCGTACATTTTTATAGAGAAAAATTATTTCACATTAATTGATGATTATAAATAAATCAATAGTAATCAAACAAGAAAAATATTTTCAAACATTAATTAAAATAATTTAATGGTTCAGAAATCGAAGAAATATCATTTCATTATTTGTCTCGACGAACGAATATGGTAATTTCAGTATGTTTATTTTTCATTTCCTTAAAAATTAAAAACCCCAAAAACATGCAATACCTGTTACATATTTTCCATTGATTAATCAAAATATGATTATTCAACATTTTTGTATTTATACTTGGAAGTTCCTTCTATAAATTTTATTTTGTTCTATAGCATACTATATAAAAAATTCTCCATATGACTGGAATATGTTTCCAAGTCCCATTATTATGAACACTCCAAAATATAAATATTATGTAAAGTTAATGTCAGCCTATAAAAATATTTTAAATATTATATAAAATTATTGATAGGTATACATATATACATTACCTTAAACAATAATATTTCTCAGCCCTATGGGATTTATAAATTGGAACCATTATACATTTTTCAACCGCTTATTTTCAATTTTCTTGTTTACTAGCTCATTGGTCCAGGTATCATTTATCCTCATCAATCCGCAAAAAGATGTCTTCATCTCATTATGGAAATTAATTTGAAGAATTTTAAAAAGAGTTAATATATCTATTATTATTATATCGATTTTTATTTCAGGTTCATATTTACCCACAACTGTGAATATGCCTCCAAACATTTTCCGTCGATTTACGCAAATATTTTCGAAATTTCCAATGGATATCGAAGAATCTGAAGGAAACTACGACCACCACGACCGAGGACACCTTGTATTAAAATATATAATCAATCATATGTAATGAACTTTAAAACAAAATGTATACTAATAGATAATATAAGACTTTGTATTCAACATATCTGATGATAATTATAAAAATATAATAAAGATTTGAATTATTTAAAGAAATTTGATTTATTTGCACTCCAGGCGATTTGCTACAATATTAAAAGTTTTTATGGATATTTTTGATCGATCAGAAAGTTATATTACGCAATTTTATTAGTTTAAAGTTTCATTATTACTCAATAATTTTATAGATAAAAAATAATAAATAAATGTAATACAGACCATGTGCATTTGTTTCTTCAAGTTTTGACAAATTTTCAAACTGGTGATTCACAACCACTGATTCCAAGTTCTATAACCAGCTTTACCAGATTGCTATCAAGTAGTTGTGAATTCAGATTTTCACTTGAAATTGTAGATTTAAAAATATCAAGTGAAAATAACCATTCAGGAGAAATAATATTGCTGCATAATATTGTTACATTACTGTTAAAAAAAATTTAATATAAACCCATCAGAACGAGATTGGTCAACCAGTGGGTTGCATTCTGAAAGACACTATGTGCAATATAATAGCTTATGGAAACCATATTCCTAATTGCTGTTCAAATAATAAAAAAATAAAAAAAGGATTATTCTATGAGCTAATAATGTTGCAAATTCTAAAATGTTAAATTTTTCAAAACTTTACAAGATCACTTAGTACCTATCTTACATTTTATTAAGACATTTTTTTGAATTCTACCAAAAATTTGTTGATTTTCCGGATGGCGCAAATATATATAAAAAATTACTAAGAGGCTTACTATTTTTTTGTAAAAATCAACTAGAAACTACTTACAACTACCGTTAGAATCAACAAATAATTAATTCTGATAGGTTTTAACCCTTTCGATTCGGATGCCGCCGCTCCGTGAGTGAAAAGGGTTAAAACTGTATCAGATGTGGCTTTACTTCGTATTGTTTTTGTTATTTAACCTCAAATCCATGTAGTTTTGTCAACAAAACATTTTTTATAAGAAAGACTTAAAATTTGGAGTTCAAAAGTATAATATTTTTTATTTTAAAATTAGAAAAATCTTTCATGTTTCTACATGCTGATATATTTTTACGTATTAAGTTTATCCGTATTATTTAGTTGTTACGAAATTGGCCAATTTTCTTGTATTTTGCTCGTACATCTAATAATAATATCTTGTACATACTCAAACTCGAAAGCAAACATTTTTTGAAGAAACGCCTCAGGCATATTGATTATATTCCAACTAATAAATTAAATGCAATCTCTTAGATCTGTAATCAAAAGATCAATTTTGAAAAAATATATTTCTTACAATAACGGTTGTGAAATTTTCAAACCTACGAAAGTCTTCCACTGCATGTAAAGAATCAAATTACTAGTGACACATATTCACTATCAGAATTTATAGTAAATAATAATAAATCAAAATAAATATAGAAGTGCATCACTTCCTGAATATTTTCAGAGTCATAGGTCACTGTGCTTTCGAAAATAATTATTAAAAAAATTCCTCATTCGTTAATTGGACTCGATGTGATCCACTTGTTTATGACTAATATATGAAACTATTTAATCTGTAAAAATGAATCATAAAGTGTTGTGTACTGTAGCTTATATTAATATATTATTAAATTTTATTATAATTGTTAAATCTTTGCCCGTCGATATTGAAAAACAAGCGACGGTGGATACAGTAAATAATATAGATCCACATATCATTACGGTTAATGGACTTCCTTATAAGGGTAAGTAATTATGGAATGTTTTACTTCAAAATAAATTATTTTAAATTAGAGAGAGACAAGTGGAAAAACAAGAACATGTTAGTTCATCAGTTAAAATAAATCATAGTTTTTAAATAAAAATTGAATTTCTTTTCAGAAATAGTGAGTACAGTTACAGAACATCCACCTGATCAAGTTCCTGACAACAGTGCACCTCATAATATATCAATTGGCGAAAGAATTCCTGGTGATAATTATTCTACACTGATAACACGGTTTTAGAAAATTCTGGACCAAGCACCATCAATGGCACAATTTCTGTAAATTTAATCTTTCATTAATTATTACTAACAGTATTTTGATTAAATGGTTTGTGAAATGGCGAATAGCTTTTGAAACAGAGTAGTTTTCATAGCTTTATACTCACGACCATAGAATTATAACTTTATATTGATTTTTCATTGTGAAACTAAAAAGTTTCCTTATCTATGCTAAATAGCATTATAGTTTTCTTATTGAGCTTTATAGACACAGTTTTAAAACATGGATGAGTGTAATTAAAAATTTATTATTCAGTTTTAAGCAACTTACTTAAGTACTATCAGAATCAGAAACAATTTTTATAATAATTAATAAAACTATTTATATGGCCAGAAAACCAAGTCTCCATCTGATTAAATGCAATTTACCAACGACTTATCGAGGAACATGTGCATGCAACTTTATTTATTCACCATCCATTGATAGTAAATATCCAATATGAAAAACTAGTTTCCTAAAAACTTATCCGTCTCCTGTAAAAATTTTTTTAGAGACGAAATATCGAAGCTACACGTCTTTTGTTAGTCTAACGCTAGAACATTATAAATTTTGATATGGAACCTAAAGAAATTTGTATTTATTATTAAAATCCCTATAAAATATTAGATAATTTGATGTGCATATGTCTAATAATCATTTTTGACCACCGAATTGCATTTTTTTACTTTCCATATTGTATTTCCGAAATCGTCGAGTTGTTGTCAATACAAGTAAAATGTTTTTGAATCGTTCAAATCGAACGCTCCGTCCTCTCAAAAATTGAATTACCATTTTTGGCACCTTTTTACCTGTATCTTTGAAACTGTTGGACCTGCTTTTGCCAAAAACTAATCAGCACGTTTCCCATCAATACGAATTATTATTATTATTAATATTAATTAGTTTGAATTATTGAAATCGGTTGTTTCGTATTCCTGAAAACGTCAACAAAAATTTGTATTCGCACGCACACACACACATACATTCATTTTTTCTGAGATATACCAAAATGTTCAGAAACCTTTGAAACGAAAAATATATATAAAAAATTTTTCGATTTTTTGCTATTACGATAACTTACCCTGAAAGAAGTTTAAAATATGATTTAGAAAATATTTCTAAAGAAATAATTGGTTAGACTGATCGTTTATGGTATAAATTATGTTTTCACATGAAAATATATATTAATTAAATTAGCTGAAAGTGGCATTTTGCCGAAGGCAAGTTGCATGAACTTCCCGAAAAGTGTAACAATTGACTTAATCGATCGAAATTATTGTTATTCAGATAAAAGATATTCAGATAAAATTATCAAATAAAGTTTTCGCATTCAATTACGTCTTAACGTTACGATTTCCAATTGAATTTTCTCAAACACATTTAAAAAATTATCTGTAATTATATTAATTGTATAGCAAAGACACGCGTGCTTGTATGTCCTAAAACTGTAGTTTATTATTCCACATTATAACAATTTTTTTTTCTTGATTTATTTTTCATAGCAAGCTATACAAAGTACATTCAGCTACATTTGTTACAGTTATATATTATTTGTCTGCATGAGAAGGACAAATTGACAATGTTTGACTTATCACATAACACAAGCAACTTTTGACACAAATTTTGACTCATATTTTCTCAAACTTTGATGAATTTTCAAAATTATACTACTTGCCGAAGGGCCGTAATATTTCAGTATGTTCTATAAGACCATGATATCTCTCGTGAAAAATGTTTCATAAAAATCGGCAGTTTTTTCCCTCAACAGTTAATTAAAAGAAAACGGCTCGGTCGAGGTTTATTAAAAACTAATTAGTTCGATTCTCAACCAATATCTTTCGGACAGTTTTTGATTTTTTAAAATCGATTCAGGATTGTGAGCTAAAATGTGGATAAAAGGTCTTATACTTTTTTGCTAACTACAAAGAAACGGCTCGGCTGATTGTCGCACAAAACTAACAAACGATAGTCCTCGTCGAGATACATCGAATGGCTTCTAAATTTTTGGAATCGGTCCAGCCGTTTTTGAGAAAACGTCGATTTAAGGTAAAAAATCTGTTCACACACACACATACTTTATTTCAAATTTGGTCTCATTCGATTCAGAACGGCATGAAACCTCGAGAAAACATAAAATTAACGAATCGGATTTTTTGATGAAAACAAACTTCTTCGGGAAGTTAATATGTCGTTGCAATAAATAAAGTCTATCATTATAATATTATCTGGTTTGGACCATGAGTCTATACCCTGATTACGAGTTCGGTTTATTGTTGTCTATGGATTTAGCTAAGTTCGACCCAAAACTAATAATTAATCAAAAAAATTGCGAGATGTTTAGCAAAACCTAAAAGTGTATTGAAATTTTCCTCTTGTTTTTGTAGATCAATATAGCTGCCGCTATGAATATAACCCGAGTCGAAGCATGGGATCAAGTTCCTGATGGTTGGGGGGCCTTCCCAAGTTTAGAAAACGGTGGCCCTGGACACAACCATGTCACATTGAGACTTCGAACCCAGTACTCCAGAGGATTCCATTTCTTGGTACTAGTTTTTCGGTGTTGACACTCAAAAAATGGACCCTGATGGTGTTGTCGAAGCAACAATCAAAGACGCTATGGAATAATTAAATATTATGATAAATATATAAGTAATTTTGTATGATATTAATATTTGATTAATACTTTACCTGCTCTAGATTTTACCTAAAACAACTCCCCCAGCGCAATTAAAGAATTTGTTTTTATGAAATATATATATTATTTATATAAATATATTATATCTTATAATAAAAACTATAGAATATATAAATCTGCTATACTTAAGTAAGGTGGTCATCTCAAAATAATTTAATTATTGTTACCCAATTATTGTACATTAAAAAATAAAATTTCCAAATTCACAGCAAAAAAACTCTAATGTTTCTAATGAAAACCATAAAAATAAATAAGTTAATTATTTAATTTAGGCTTTCTAAACCGAAAGAGATTAATTTTCAACATATGTCAGAAAAGTTTATTTTTTAATAATTCTTATCACATGTAATAAAAATTATAACCACTTATGCGCCGATCACACGAGTTACTTTACTATGAATTTGGATTAAAAAATATTTGAATATTGTAAGAAATTATTTTACTTCATGCATTTTATGGCAGGATAGTAAGAGCATAGATTGCAAGATATATAGATAGAAAATCATGTTAAATATATTTGTTTCTGTATCACAAAAATAATTTAATAAATAATAAGTTTAAATTATGTTAACTAACTCATTACAAGATATAGTTTTACAAGTGGCAAGATATGAATTTAAATAAAATACAACAGATAGGATAGGTACAATAGTTAATGTATAGTTTTATTCAAAAACTTAAGTTAAGCAATCATTCATAAATTCATACATTAAAATTACACTCAGAACGTAAAAAATTGTATGTGTGGAAATCGCTTATTTATTTCTACTGTCAGTGGCAGCGTAGTTATGAAAAATTTAAAATTATGAAGTCATCAGTTTTGCATAAAGTAAATTCAAAATCATCACTATATCTCTAAATGAGATTAACACAAAAATCTCTAAAACGTTATTTAAGTAAACTTTGTTAGATATATATTCCACAATTGTGTGTACGAGTTTCGCCTATAGACGACATCCGGTGTGTCGACTTTTGCTCCAAAACTTACCACTGTGTGTTAAATTGCTCAGAATTCTGATTTGTAGATGTAATTTTTAGGTCTCTAAATGTTGTAAAAAACACATTTTTATAGTATTTGAAAAATCTCTAGATATTTTGTGTAACAAATTGATTGGGCGGCATGCTGGCTCGTACAGCAGTATCTCTACAGCAAAAAACACTTCGTGGCAAAAGAGTATACTCTTCATAGTGGTCATAGAATAGGATGAGATTGGCGATTTTTCATTAAAAATGCTACAATTTTAGCAAAAAATCATATTTGGAAGACATGGTTATGCAATTTATCCATTCATATTTTACAACAATTATTCTTTTTAAAATATTCTTTGATTTTTTTTTAAATGCTACAAGGAAAGAATTTATGTTTGAGGGCAATGACATGCGATTTATCTATTCATATTTTTCGATGATTTTTCTTTCTAGAATATTTTTTAAATTATTTTCTTAAAAATACACGCACTACCTATATATACCAAACGTAGGCCGCCACTGGCATTAAATACAATACAATTCAGGTATTAAAAATTACATATAACCATAACAAAGATACGTCGTCATAAAATCCATTTTAAGGAAACAAACAAAACAATAAAAGAACAATAGAAATTAGAAAGAAACTCAAAATTCAATTACATCACCACTTTTCATCATGCTATTACCAATATTACAAGCTAGCGCCTCCTTTCTTAGAAGCTGGCGCAGATGGTACTCCTTCATCAGAAGAATCAGAATTTTTTTCTGCATTACGAATCCTGTCAGAATTTTGTGAATTTATTGAAGGTGTTTCTTCTGAATCATCCAAATCCTTCTCTTTATCATCTTTCGATTGAGTCCTTTCGTTTTGTTGGATTGCCTGGGTTGGATGTCTTTGTACAGGCGGTTGCGGAGAGGACGGCCTGGTAATAAAATGTTATATTAGAATATTGGTTGTACTAACTTAATTAAAAGAAAAGCACAGAGGAATTGACATGGTGTTCAATTTTTCAATAATATTTATTTAATTTTTTTTAATTTGATAATATTATAATCACTTACAATCGTTTTAACTCATCTATTCATTAACTACCTGTGACACCGTCTTTTAATTGAATAGGAACTATAACAAAATATTTGTTAAGAAAAAATGCAATAAATTACAAAATACAGTTTGTGTATATAACACAGACAAAATACCATATTATGTAAGACCATAATGACAAATTTATTTATAAGGAGACAGTTTACAAATAAATCGTTTGGTCAAATCAACACATGAGAAATAAGCCTAAAGGACACAAGTCATACATGGTATACAGCTCCCGCCAAATTTAAGAGAGAAAAAGATGTCTTTGTTATAAATGCAAGTATCTGTTTTTTTCCGGTGGACGTTTTGGCCTGTTTTTAGAAGTAGAAGGGGGTTGTTCGGTTTTTATTTTTTTTTCGATTTTGAGATTATTTGATATTATGAAAGCTAAAAACCTTAGAATTATTTTAAAAAAAATCATCTTTATATCTATTTTTTTGACGTATGATCCTCTGAAACCGTTTTTTTCATCGCTCCTCGAGCTATTGTATGCCAGCTGTTCTCTTTTTCATTATAATACCTCATGCTCATGACCTTTTTAATGTGTCAGCATCTTTGAACACTATGGTGTATTTAGTACATTAAATTAAATGGTGTGTTTAGTACATTATATTACAAACTTTAAATACGTTTTTCACAAATTGACTTTTTCAATGCGGTGCCACAAATTAAAAAAAAAAACTACAAGTCGGATCGATTTGCATTTCTTTTAATTTGTTCACTACTGCAATACCTAGTCCCCCTACCTCAAACAACTTGATAACATTACGCAAAAAAATTTTGCGAAGCTTCTCGCCCCAAAAAAGGCCTTTCTTGACACTTTTTTTTAAATAGCTGCCATTTTTTTCCTTCTTGCTTTTTTTCTTTCATTTTGGTAGGGGGACTAGATTCAAGCTTCTTCTTCAACGTAGTTTCTTTTTTTTTGTTTCAGGCGATGCGTAACGGATTTATCTGTGGCACCGCAAAAGAGATCGATTTTGCAAGGCCGACTTTGTCACCCCCTGGTCAAAAAATGACAGCAAAAAAAAAGAGAAAATATCGTAATATTCTATGATTTTGTAATTTTTGTTTCGAAAAAACAAAAACAAATACCTTGCATTTTTTGTAAAAAATGAACAACCCCCTTAAAATAGAAGTTAAAAGCCAATCAACTTTGGCAGGTTTAAATTTTATGTTTTCTTGGCCTCGAATGGGTTAATCGATAAGAGCAATAAAATTTATCGAATTTTCTGGGTACTGATATGAGTTAATTGATTTTAATAAAAATAATTACAAATAACAACCTCAAACAAAACCACCCTCAAACTAAACTTTTGAAGGCAAACTGTTTAATAAGACAAGACTGTGTCAATGATGTCCAAAATCTGACAGGATTGTGATCATGCCTTTATTATACAGTCGTGGAAACGTTACTAAAATAAGCCAATTTTTAAATAAGGCCACTGTGGCATTTGTCCATACATGTAATTATGTCCGTATATCTCCTACTTCACAAGTTCGAAATTCGGAAATATAGTTAACTATAAATTTACCTGAAAAATTCTGGCGGCAAAACAGGATAAGGACTGAAATTCGTATGAAGCTGGTATGGATAATACAATTGTGGTACGCTGGTGTATCCTATCGGTATGGTGTCATGAATCTGGTACTGCTGCAATGGTATCAGGCTCGGTGGCAATCCATGTGGTTTCTCAATTTCAATGTCTAAAGGTCGTTTGGGCTGATGTTGTTCTTGTTCAACTGGTGGCAATGGCCTGGCATGATGCTTATTTGGGGGTCCATGTAATTCGTTTGGTGGCAGAGGTGGGATGTCGCGATGGATTATCTCGACATGAGGTTGGTGCTTATTGCTGTCGCTCTGTTTTGGGCGCTCCACGACATGGGGATCGTAGGGCTGAAAATATACAAAACCAATTAGAAGTGTGAAACTATTTTTACATGTTAATTTACAAGTTATCTGACAAAGAGCCTGAAATAATAATTTATAATAAATTATTAACAAGACAATCTCATGTTTGTTTTTCTGGGATTTTAAAGAAACTTATCATGATGATAAGGCTAGTCAAAATGAACCACTTAAAATATTGTAAGTCTAGATATGTAGATAAATTATAAATTTGATTAAGAAATACGTACGCCTATATTGTTTCTTACCAGTATGTTTAGGTAACTTAGTCGCTTATATAAAGATCAAATTTATTTAACTAGTTTGAGATGTGCATTATTAATATAATAATTATATCTAATCTAATTTATTTTATCATACTGGATAATGAATTATAATCCTTGCAATTGAATTATATTCACATCAGTTACATTAAAGCACTCTAAAACTGTAGAAATCCAAATATCACATAATAATTTTGGCATCTTTAATTTAGGTGATTTTATTTGACCACATGTCTTCATAATCATAAAGTCAATTGTGATAAAATAAATATAATGGCATTTTTATAATAAACTTCAATGCATTTTATTAATGAGGGCTTTCCCAAATAACGTTCTAAAAAAATCTCAATACGATATTTGGTTTATGCTATAAATATAAATATGATAAAGATATTTTTTACTCCAGTAAAAATTCGTTATACACATTTATTTATTTATTTATTAATATATGGTATTATTCTTGTATAAAATAATGTAAACACATTTAAGTACATTATAATCATTTATAACACAGTTTTATATAATTAGTATAAAATAATCATCGACATTATTATCATTATAATGCGATTAAATATAGCATTAAATTGTGTTTCAGTCTATTTTGTTCTCTGCACTGATAATTTCAAATTATAAACATGAGAGTTATAATTATATAAATTATAATTGTAAAAAATCACCATTATCAACTCGCTACTTTTGGTATACTGATTTAGTTATCATTGATTTTGATTTAAAAAAATAGCTGAGTGATAGTAGGGGAATTTTAAACGTATATTGTGTAAAACTTTGTTCAGACCTTTCAGATTAGATGTATATTTGTTTTAACATTTTTTTTGTTTCAACAGCGATCAGAACTTAGGGGTTCTATAAGCTGTTCTTTAATGATTTCTGTAATAGTGATGAATTTTCATTGATGCAGCAATGCCGGTTAAAGGAGTCTTCTACCTTATGGATTCAAAAAATCCTTTTATTTATTTTGCATTTTTGTGGCCTAAAAGGTACTAGAAATATAATATTAAAATGGTATAACCGAAATCTTATAATTTCAGGGATTGATGATTTTTACAGCTCTTCTTAATATAAAGTCACAAAAAGATAAAGCCAATAGTCGTCTTAAGAAACCCAATAGTCATAAGAAAACTAAATCATTTTGTTTTTTTATTTCAGACGACTTTCATGAGCTTACAAAAATTTAAGTTAGAAGTATAGAAATAAACAAGTTTAAAGCAAGAAAACAAGCACCTTGATTGCATTATTAGTTTCCCAACGATTCATTCTCAAGAACAGTATTAAAACCGAGTCCGCAAGCTTGAAGACCCCCTTAAGGGGTTAGGGGTACTTGCAGGCACGAAAAAATAAGTGTTTTCAGTATTTTTTTTTGTTATTAAACGATGTTTTTCTACAAAAATATTAACACAGCATTATTAACCAATGTTTTGACTTGATGTAACAAAAATTTCAGAAAAAAAAACTCAATATTCCCAAAGTTATAGCTGTTTTTGTTGACCCTGTTTCGAAAAACGGTCCTGGCGGTGACCATCATAACTCCTTGGAGATTCATCTAAAATCAATCAAATTAAAAAAATAGTTTTATGAATAGTTAATCTCGGGCCGGATCGAAGGTTTTTCTTTTTTTGCAAAAATTAACAAAATGGCAGCATCAGAAAGAAAAAATCTTGATTTTTGGGTAAAAAATCAACTGTTAATTGGTCTTAAAAAATTCAAATTTTTGAAAAAATAAAAATCCTTCGATCAGGCACGAGTTTATTATGTATTCTAAAAGCTGTATAAATTTCATTAAAATCTACTAAGCGGTTTTTGAGTTACAGTGGTCACCGATTCAAAAAACATAGTTTTGAGAAAAACGCGTTCAAAGTTTTACATTGGATTTACGTACAGAAATACGAATTATTAATTCATTTACACCAAGTCATCTATTCCTGGGCCATATAACAGTTCTTCAGCCATTGTGAAAGTTTCCAAAATTTCCATTTGGTGTTGCCTACGAAGCATTCTGCCCTCCCGTGTCGTCTCGTGGGCGCGCTGATCTGCTACTTTCACACGTGCAGCATCCAATTTTTCAGCATACCAATGGGAATTATACCCACAATTAGGTCCTAGGGTACTCATAATCAATAGTAATGATTATGTATATGTATTCAGCAATTTGTACGATAGTAGAACTAGTATTCACGGTTTTTAGGCATAATTTTTACACTAGTTGGTTGAAGCTCTTAATTTTTCAAGATTATGGATTCAATCTTGAACTACACATCTTGAAAGTAAATTATCATTGCTGAGATCGTTTTAAATCGGTTTAAAAGCTTTTAAAACATCAGGAGGTGAGGGAGAATAATCTTGAGTATAAGTATCGAGCTCTCCACTTGCGTCAACGCGCTGGTAAGAGTCCAATAACTCAAAAAGTAATCATCGGATCAACTTGAAATTTTCAGAGAATATTTTCAAGATGTTACCCTTAATGAAAATGCAATTTTCAAAAATCCCAAGTACCCCTAACCCCTTAAGGGCAGTTTTCACTTGGAAATGTATTGCTATTTCCAAGTAAAAACTAATGTAACGACTGTTCGACATCAGGCTGCCCGAGGCAGGTATCAAACCTGGGATATCTGATTGAAATTCCATAGCTCTAACCACTATTTCACAGACAGGCCCATTAATGTGTACGAGTTCATTCCAAATATGCACATATTCATTCTAAAAAACAATAACAAAAACGAGGCCACAAGCTAGAAGACCCCCTTAAGGGCAATTTTCACTTGGAAACATATTGCTATTTTCAAGTGAAAACCTATATCACTACTGTTCGACATAAGGTTCACCGAGGCAGGTATCAAGCCTGGGATATCTGATTGAAATCCAATAGCTGTAACCACTATTTCACAGACAGGCCCTAATAATATGTATGTGTGCATAATTTTTGTAGCCGACAATTTGAATTTGTCATTGATCACAAACTGATTTTAGAAACTCAAATATTGCCACAAATATCAAATATATATTATTAAATGACATGAAATAACATAAAAAATGGCAGTTTCTAAAAGGCACGCAATTCATTTTCTACGCAATGTTGTTTCTTTCAAAGCCAAGAATTAAAGTATTAATCTGTTTCGAAAGATTGTCGTTCTGTGCTAATATGCAATTTATCAACTACAATAGTCTTCGCACGCGGTAATGGAGGACATTACTTTATCATTTCAAAATGAAATTCACAAAGCATTCTGGCGGTAAATTAACAATGAATACAATTCTCGTGCAACAACAGATAACGATTAGAAAATTGCATTCACAACGATATTTATAATATCGCATATCACGAAAGGAAAGTAAAACTGTACTAAACGGCGCCATTCATCAAAAGTGGGACAAATCGTATAGTCATTCTTTAGAGGTGGTTTCCTAGATGTCGTTTGATATTAATCAATTTGTGGTTGAAGAAAAAAGTGAGTGTGCAGCTTCTATATTGAGATCTTCTGCATTATTAGTCGTTTAGTAAACCGCATGTTCTTAATTCATAATTAAATGCAACTGGTATTTCTGAAAGGTTTAATATGATAAAAATAACAATTTACTATATTCCGTCTTTCAAATCAAAATTTACAACAAAAGATAATATAACAAATTTTGTCTTACCTATACCACCTAGTGTGAAATTTTCGAAAAATGGAATTTTCAATTTTTCCATATTTCGATAGGTTATACCTTTAAAAATAACATACCAAAATTTTAAATCGATATCTTAAATAGTTTTTGAGACACAGCCATTTAAAGAGTATATATAGTATATAGTATAACGATCATTTTATCTTTAAACGCGTTTTTCTCGAAACAGCATTTCACGAATTCGCTGCAGTGATTACTCAAAAACCAATGATCCGATCACTATTGAATTTTTTTTACATGTTCTATATATAGTTCTACGTACAATGACCTATCGATTTTTGATCTGATCAAAAATCGAACTTTGGCAGGCCAAAAACGATCAAAATTTTGGTTTAAATCTTTTTTAAAACACCGCCATATTGTCAATTTTTGATTTTTTTTTATCGTAGGTCATTGTATAAATATTATCTAGTTTAACGAGATTTTTTTTTTTATGTTTTATCAACGGAGAAGGCTGCAATCACTCCAGCAGTGGAGAACATATTTTTTTGGCGCCGCTGGAGATCGCTAGTCATTTCAAAAATATTTAATATTTTATTTCAAAATTTTACTGTGTATTCTCAAGACATGTATAAATATACCCTCACAATTTTAAATAGATCGATTAACAAGTTTTTATTCCCATACAACAATTCCCATAAATGACCTTTTTTAGGTGTGCCCCTCAAGTATACCATTATGACGAAAACATTTTTCCAATCAAACAATGATATCATGATATGTTGGCAGTAGTGTCATAAAAAATAATGCTTCACTGAATTGCTTCTTAACACTATGCATTTTTTTAAATTAGACGAGTTCTAATTATTATCTTTCCGTTTAGTTATTTAGATCAAATCACGCAAAACTGTTAAATTTGCCTTATTTTGTATTCGAACAGTATATGGAACTTAAGAATCCTCAGGATCCCTGTGATGATATTTTTTAACTATAGAGCTTTTCTAGAAATCATCCCAACGATTGGCCTTTCTCTATTTGATGTATTTATATTATAGATTTTGATCACTTGGAAAGATATTGCTATCTACATTTAGATGAAAACGACATCAGGCTGTCCGAGGTGGGTATTGAATCTAAAATCTTCTGCTCTTCGGTTGGAAGAGTAGTGTTTTAACCAGTAAATAAAACAAAGCACTTTTTGCTCTTTATGAAAATATTAGAAAGCATATACATTTAATTTGGTGAATAATCTTGATGATACAAAAATGACAACACAAAAATAGATGTACGCCATTCGGCAAAAATGATTTAATGAGCAACAAATTTCGTAAGGTTAAATGTGCAAAAAATATAGTTTTGTAAATGGCCAGTTAGTTAAAAAACTAATTAAATTATAATTGACCTCCCTTTGGTATTATCCCTTTTTGGTAAGATTTGGGTATCACATATTACATTTTAAAAAAATGTTCGCCAAATTGCAAATATCGAACTTGAAAAACTAATAAAATTATAATTGACCTTAGTTTGATATTATCCCTTTTTGATAAAATTTGGGTATCACCTATTAAATTTTGACAAATTGTTCGCCAAATTACAAACATCTAGCTTAAAAAGCTAATAAAATTATAATTGACCTCCCTTTGGTATTATCCTTTTCGATAAGATTTGGATGTCACGTATTAAATTTTGACAAATTGTTCGCCAAATTGCAAATATCAAGTTTGAAAAACTAATAAAATTATAATTGACCTTAGTTTGGTATTATCCCTATTTGATAAAATTTGAGTATCACCTATTAAATTTTGACAAATTGTTCGCCAATTTGCATACACCGAGCTTAAAAAACTAATAAAATTATAATTGACCTCCCTTTGGTATTATCCCTTTTTGATAAGATTTGGATGTCACTATTAAATTTTGACAAATTGTTCGCCAAATTGTAAATATCAGGTTTGAAAAACTAATAAAATTATAATTGACCTCCCTTTAGTATTATCCTTTTTTAATAAGATTTAGTTATCACATATTAGATTTTGAAAAATTGTTGGCCAAATTGCGAATATCGAGCTTGAAAAACTAATAAAATTATGAATGACCTCCCTTTGGTATTATCCCTTTTTGATAAGATTTGAGTATCACGTATTAAATTTTGACAAATTGTTCTCCAAATTGCTAATATCAAGCTTGATTGAGAGTATCGACCTGGTTGGAAGCCCAAAGTTAGAGCTTTAAGCTTCCAACAGATTTTCAGATTTGACACCCACCTCAGACTGGCTGATGTCAAGGAGTAATGACATCAATTTTCACTTGAAATGAGTACTCGGCATTGCTGTATCAAATTAAAAATCAACATTAGAAAAAATCTGATTATAAAATATATCGAATACAGATGTTCCAACCGTCGGGTTGCCCTCACTTGCTTCTCACGTAGTTGAGAAAAATTAGTAAAACAGTTCATAAAAAATTTAAGTTCTAATAAATAAAAAAAACACCAAATATTTTTAACTTCCCGTAGGGTAAGTTATAGTAATCGCAAAAAAAATCGAAAATGAAAATTTTTATATATCTTTACGTTTCAGAGGTTTCTGAATATTTTGGCATACCTTAGAAAAAATGGATGTATGTGTGTGTGTGTGTGTGTGTATGTATGTATGTATGTATGTATGTATGTATGTATGTATGTACGTGTGTGTATGTATGTGCGGATACAAATTTTCGTCGACGATTTCGGGAACACGGATCAACCGATTTGAATAATTCAAAAAACATGCGATTCGTATTGATAAGGAGACGTGCTGATTAGTTTTTGGCGAAGTCAGGTCTAGCCGTTCCAAAGATACGGGGCAAAAAGTGCCGAAAACGGTAACTCAGTTTTTAAGAGAACGGAGCGTCCGATTTTAATAATTCAAAAAACATTTTACTTGTATTGATAAGGTGAAGAACCGATCAAATTTTCATAAAGGCAGGTCCAGCGGTCTCGGAGATCTAATAAAAAAAAGTAAAAAAAAATGCCATTTGGCGGTCAAAAATGATCAATAGACATATGCACATCAAATTATGAGATATTTTATAGAGATTTTAACAATAAGTATAATTTTGGCTTACATTCCTATGGGTTCCGTACCAATGTTTACGCGTTAGACGTCGACGCGGCGCTTACGCGGTTTGATATTTCGTCTTTATGCAGTTAAAGCAGTACGATTGCTTTGAAAAAAAGTTTAGATCTTTCAAAATATGTCAAAATAAAGAAAACATTTTTTTTCAAAAAAAAAAAAATTAACTAGCTGTAAGTGGAATTCTGTCTTAAGGCAATTAAGGCATCGTGCCTTAAGGCAAATTGCTGGAACTTCCCGTACCAAAAATTATTTTTTTAAAAACGATTAACATTTTTGAAAAAAATTTACTTCGAAAAAATAAGATTTTTGACAAACAATTAGACAAAAAATTACTTTTTTTTAAAAAAAATTTTTTTTAATTTTTAGTTTAGATCTTTCAAAATATGTCAAAATAAAGAAAACATTTTTTTTCAAAAAAAAAAAATTAACTAGCTGTAAGTGGAATTCTGTCTTAAGGCAATTAAGGCATCGTGCCTTAAGGCAAATTGCTGGAACTTCCCGTACCAAAAATTATTTTTTTAAAAACGATTAACATTTTTGAAAAAAATTTACTTCGAAAAAATAAGATTTTTGACAAACAATTAGACAAAAAATTACTTTTTTTTAAAAAAAAATTTTTTTTTTTTTTTTTTTTGAAAAAAATGTTTTCTTTATTTTGACATATTTTGAAAGATCTAAACTTTTTTTCAAAGCAATCATACTGCTTTAACTGCATAAAGACGAAATATCAAACTGCGTAAGCGCCCCGTCGACGTCTAACGCGTAAACATTGGTACGGAACCCATAGGAATGTAAACCAAAATTATACTTATTATTAAAATCTCTATAAAATATCTGATAATTTGATGTGCATATGTCTAATGATCATTTTTGACCGCCAAATGGCATTTTTTTTTTACTTTTTTCATTAGATCTCCGAAACCGCTAGACCTGCCTTTATGAAAATTTGATCGGTTTTTCACCTTGTCAATACAAGTAAAATGTTTTTTGAATTATTAAAATCGGACGCTCCGTTCTCTTAAAAACTGAGTTACCGTTTTCGGCACTTTTTGCCCCGTATCTTCGGAACGGCTAGACCTGACTTCACCAAAAACTAATCAGCACGTCTCCTTATCAATACGAATCGAATGTTTTTTGAATTATTCAAATCGGTTGATCGGTGTTCCCGAAATCGTCGACGAAAATTTGTATCCGCACATACATACACACACGCACACACACACACACACACACACACACACACATACATCCATTTTTTCTAAGGTATGCCAAAATATTCAGAAACCTTTGAAACGTCGAGAAATGCAAAAATTTTCATTTTCGATTTTTTTGCGATTACTATAACTTACCCTACGGGAAGTTAAAAAAAAAATTAAAAAAAACTTTTTCTTTTTCAAAAAAAGTAATTTTTTGTCTAATTGTTTGTCAAAAATCTTATTTTTTCGAAGTAATTTTTTTTCAAAAATGCTAATCGTTTTTAAAAAAAATAATAATTTTTGGTACGGGAAGTTCCAGCAATTTGCCTTGAGGCACGATGCCTTAATTGCCTTAAGACAGAATTCCACTTACAGCTAGTTAAGTATATTATTAGACAAGAATTAATTGAATATGTAGCAGCAGCAACCATAGGGTTTTGTCAACTAAATGACACAGTTATCAAATGCCAGGAAGCATTTTACAGGAATCCACAGGAGTAGATTCCACATTTTCAGCATGAAGCACTGACAAATTCAAAACTATACAAATTTTCTGCAATCAAACAATACGAGATAGTTTTATGTTTTCAAAATCCATCAAATCTTGAACAATTCGTCGGAAAATAAAAGTGGAATTAGAAAGATTCCATTCCCTTGTTGGATTCGAAGCGATGGGAACCTAGAGCGGTCCCATGACCCTATTCTCCCCGAGACACTCGCGTTAAGACGGAACAGCTAACAAATACAGAATACACCATACTACACGATTTAGCTTTCACGTATTTAATTCGACCTACGTTATACCGAGATTGACATTGCTGCACATTCTGGTTGCTGCCAGACAGCTAAGATCAAAATTCATCGATATATATATATATATATATATATATATATATATATGATTAATTTTCATGGCGTAGCATGTTAACGCGCCGACTTTGTGTGAACAGGGTCGCGAGTTCAAGCCCATGGACGACCTGATATCGTGCAGTAGCGATGTCTATTTTCACTTCAAAATATAGATAAAATATGTTTCGAATTGAAAATACCCCATTTCAAACACTGCGGGGTGAAATGGCAAAGGAAAATCTCTAACGTTTTTGAGTTAACTCAATTCACGGACCTGCCTTAGGGCAGTGCTATCCATATATAGGGAAGAGCAGGGCTTAAAAGTCCGACAACGATACCTCTAAAACAAGAAAAGTTAATAATATCTTAACAATAGTATTTGAAAGTAGGAAGAAAAGATGTATAACCAGCCATCACCTTGCTTCTTACGACATTGCTATCGGAAGATAAACAAAAATCTATAACAAAAGTATTTTCTTCCGTTGTTAGTTTTTTTGTTTGTGAGCACTGTTGTTCAATTTACGAGTCCTTAATATAACTTAAGGGGAGAGCCTGCTTTAGAGGCTTAAAAAATCTTCTATTTTTTTGCAAAAATGCCATCCAAAACTAGCCAAGAATATACCCCTTAAATTTCAGAAACAAATTCAAATTATTTTCAGGATTATAGAAGAAATAGTGAGCTTCAAGTATGTATACGAGCGGAACAAAAACTTCGACGTTCAATTTCTGGGTTTTTAATTTATTCGATTTTTCCTAATTGGCGGTAAAGATAGGAAAAAACAAAATTCATTGTATTTAGGATTAAATTCTATTCTAGTTGAACCTAAAAAAGTAATAATTAACCCACTTTTTAAACAATCTAAAGTGAAATTTTGTATAAAAAAACATGTTTTTTCTTTCAAGTTGCTAAAAATTGGCGAATTTCTCATTTTTTTTTAATTTTTTGGTTCAACTAAAATTTATACTTTTGAAAATATATATTTGTTTTGATTTTTTTGTTTCGGATGAAAATTGTGACCTGCATCTTTCCCGTCAAATGACACCTTTGTGGCATTTTGTGACATATATTTTAATTTAAAAAAAAGAGAATTATGTTGACACAATAAAACCTGAAAGTTTCGTTTCAATTAAATATTTATTTCCTTCCCTAAAAATTCCTCAAAAAAGCAATTTTTTTAAGCTTCTAAAGCAGGCAATACATAAGAGATCTTATGTAGGTGGGGTAAAAAGGATCAACTGAACCTCTACACTGGCAAAGGCGTAAACAATAAAAAATAAATAGTAGATGTAAATTTAGTTTTAAACAAATCATTTAAAAAAAAATAAATTAAAATAAAAAATATGCCAATGAAATTTATATTGCATTAGTTTAATATTGTAGCAATTATTTAATAAAATCTTTTTCTCTCAAAATAATGCCTTGGGTCTGTTTGCCACATGACTGATGAATTAGTGGTATTTTTTGCTCAAAGTCAAATTGAACCTTTGTGTCCCGCGCCACTCTACTCTTTCCTCAAAAAAACTGGTCATTTATTTATTGTAATTTAAACCCAAAAAAATTTACTAATTATTAAAAAAATCAATCAAGGAATCATAACATTTATCTTGCATTGCTATTATTAAATTTATGAAACCAAAAGTCTATTTAGTGTTAAACAGATATAAATTTATTATTATTATTGGTACAATTCTAATCTCAAATCCTGTTGGATAAAATTATCAAAGTCACGGTCCGTCCTTAATTTCTCCCGGAGAAAGAGACACGACTGACTGAAAGATCGCCTCTAAGATAGGTGGATAGACGAGACGAGGTTCCGATTGACCAGTTTTCATTTATTGTAAACACGATGATTGTGAAAAGAGTGATTGACTTAACCCGGTAACTACTTTCGATTTTTTATGAAATCACTGGTGCTCGCATCGAGTCGTGATAGATAAAAGTTTGTTCCGGTGGGATCTTATAGCAAAGGTCAGAATTAAATTTCATTTCACATTATTTATTTAGCCTAGCGCTAACTCAACCTATCTCAAGAGAAAATCAATTGTCATTTCGCGATTAAAATATATTCTACCTATCAATATTTTATATAAAATATTTGGACATCTTCCTTTCGCTGGTCAAATTCGCTATCCATTGCAATTGCGTGCTAAAATTTTATTTTTTATACAAACATATTGTTCGGACGTCTTTTCGATTTATTATTTTGGCAATGAAGGTGACAAACTTCAGGGCATTAAGCTTTACACGGAATGGTTGCTACCCCTGGTAGAGGGCGTGGCGGAGTGTTTTAATTTAACTAGTTGTTCATTTCTAAAAGTAAAGTCCGCTTAACAACATGTATAATAACCAATAAAAATAAATATATCTTCTTTCATTATAACTTAGTAACAAATCAGTGATTGTAATTAGAACTGCAACAAATACATAATATACAAACTTAGTAACTTAGTAACAAATCAGTGTTTAATACAGTCCACAGCTACAAGGGTTAAATTATAACCCAACAGCCTGAATTATCGAAGGAGAGTTTTAATAAATTCTGTAACAACGTAACATCAAGTACACATATTTTTTTATTATTTTGTGCAGATAAATTAGTCCCTTTTACGACAAAATATTGATTACAAAATATTCAAAAAATTATGCTCAATATACTAGAATTTTTTTAATTCTTCAAAACGAATTTAGAATGTTTGGACGGTCATCTGGTATACAATATTTGGATCTTACCTATCTATGTCTATGACATTGATGTGTATTATTACCTGTAATTCGACATGAGCTGGTAAATAAGGTCCATATCCAGAAATGCCACTGAATGGTGACAGCGTATAGCCTAATGAAAATCCATCGTGTAAAACTGGTTGCAAAACCGGAAAAGTTCTAGATGGTGTTAAATTCTCTGATGATGATAATAAGGTGTTATAAACGCGCGGCGTTCGCAGGAGACCTCCAAGTACAAACGGAAGGATTTGAAATCCTAGTAGAAGACAGGTGACCTGTAAAAAGATGTAACAATATTAGGTAAAAATACTGTAATAGCGTATTACAAAGAGTTTGAAAATTATTCTAGCCCATGACATTTGTATTTCACATGAGATATGTTGTGGAAAATACAAGATTGTAGTTATGGAGAAAATTTAGCAATTTTATGTAGAAATCGTAGAAACGACTTTGATATGCAAAAAGAGTTCTATTGATATGAATTTAATTCGTGACGGAGTGATTAGTGAGTAGATTTGCAATCTGACAGGTCTCGGGATCAATCCTCGTCACAAACAAACCTGATGTCAAGCAGTAGGGATATCAATTTTTAATAATAGAGAATAAAGATCTTAAATATGTTTCCAAGTAAAATAACCCTTCTCAGGTATTGCTGCACCAAATTGAATAATATGCTCTATTAGATGAATAATAACACTACAAATATCAAATGTGAATAGATTTACCGTTGAGTTACCATCGAAATATACGACGTGAGGAGAAGCTTCAGCTCAACAGCTTATAGAACGCAAGGTTCTGATTGCTGTTAAAATATGATAAAATCACTTCTAATAACTTCAAATGTTAAGACGGGTTTTGAAAATGCTGTTACATATTTTATTTCAAGACAAAAACGATTGCAGAATGTATAGACAACCAAAAACTATATGCAAGTGCAGATTACGGAATCTAATAAATGGCAATAAAAATATTCATGACAATATGGCAATTCATCTGTTGTAACGAGAAATATTACACTTTTTTTTAAACGGCGATCAGAACTACGTGTTATTTGAGTTGTACTGTTCTATAAGAGGGAAACCCAGTGGTTAACCACTCTTCTTTGCTATTACTATGAAAGTACTAGATATTATTTACATACATGTATAAAATAGTGCTAACTAGCATATGATGCAGCTATGACCGCGAAAGGCAATTTTCACCTGAGAGTATATTCGGGATTTATAACCTGGTGTAAATTTGGTATTATGCTGCTTGGCATAGAGCTTGATCGAGCTTGAAATAGAACAAGGGATTAGTTGGTGCTAGCCACGTTTTTCCCAGTTACACCAGAACTGGCTCAACTATTACATTTCTGATCAGATACAGCTTGTCATATGACAAAGATTCAAGAAAAAATATTTGTAAAATATCTCTGAAAATTAACATCAATCCATTTTATTAAAATCCCGTAGGGTAAGTTAAAAATTCAAATTTTTGCATACATTTACGTTTCAAAGAATTCTGAACATTTTGGCATACCTTAGAAAAATTGATGTGCATGTGTGTGTACAAGATTTGAATACAATTTTTCGTCCACAATTTCGACAGCACAGATCAATTGATTTGAATGCTTCCAAAAACATACCATTCATATTGACGAGAAGACATGCTGATCAGTTTTAGGCGTAGTTGTTTCAAAGATACGAGGCAAAAAGTGCCAAGAATGGTAATTCAATTTTTGAGAAAACGGAACGGAACGTCTGATTTGAAAGGTACAAAAAATATTTTACTTATATGGGCGGGAAGACTTTTTGGCAATGGCAGTTGTAGCCGTTTCGAAAGCACTGAGTAAAAAGTGCAATAAATAACAGCTTTTGAGGACATATTACTTGAGTTGACAGTGTGAAGAAATGATCAGTATTTGGGTAAGACAGTTCAACGGTTTCAAAATTTTGAAAACAAAAAAAACAATTCTCTTCAATCGGTAGCAGTTCGAGTAGAATGTATTCTAATTTGGTTTGTTTATTTTCTTATCGTTTCTTATTTTGCGAACATATATAAATACAGATCATCGCCCAAATATAAACACATTATATTAGATTCATATTCTTCCTAAACACATTATATTAGATTCCTATTCCTAAGTAGGAAAGAGAATCCTACTTGATATTCCATGACTCATCTATTTGACCTTGATAGAGAATTCAGTTCAGTACAGTGAACGACGTGTAACGGATAACACATAATGCTTATATAGAAATTATTATTTAATAAATTAGTGCAAAAAAAGAGTGTTGTTTGTTCATATTTCTAAATTAACATTATATTAGGTTTACAATACGATACAAACGATGAAATTTTCACTATCTATAATATTCTACATATTTAAAAATATTTAATACCATTGATAATAAACAATTGTTCTTATTGATTATTGATTATTTTTATGCCTCGAATGTTTAACTACCGTACGAAAAGTTTCTGCTATTTGCCTTAAGGCACAATGCCTTGCACTACCAGTTAAAGTAAAAATCAAACGTACGGACAGATTAAGACAAATAACAGTATCAGGCTTCATAAACGGAACTTTATGAATTCTCAATGTATCTGTTTACAATTCGGATGATTACAGGGTTGTCGGAGGCGGAATCGTGCCCTGGAAACCTTGCACCGCTCCATACAGTTCGCGTTAGGCCGAGCCCAGTGAACTAAATTCCGACATAACGTGTTCTTTGTAGCGCAGGCCGCGGTTTGATTTTTTCATAAACTTCCGCTTTCGAATCCTTCATTTATTCAACGGCATCGATTACTATTTTATTGTCTGGCACAGCTCGATAATAAGCTGGATTATTGATCGTAAGACAGATCGTAAATATATACGTAAGGTGTGGGAGATTGGATACACTACCAGCTAGATTTGTTTGTAATGTAAGTGTTTTGTAATAAATAATAAATAGTAAACTTCAGTTTATTTAAATTACCAATATGACTATTATAGTATGTGTTTAGTTGTCGACAAGATTAAAAAAAAACGTTGTTTGTTTAGTATCTGCTGATTAGTTTGGCTCAGCTCACGGACCAGCCCAAGGCAGTACCACCCGGTAAAGGCAGTAAAATGGGTAAAATTTCATATGTTTTTTAGAATTTTATAACTTAGCGACAAATGAATTGAAATTTTGAGAATAACATAGTATTTGCTTATTTTGATTATAAATAAAAAAATCACAACAATTTTGATACATTTGATAAAATAAGTATTCAGTTAGGAAGATGAACCAAAAAACTTCGATTGGAGCGCAGACTATCAAAGTTGATATTAAGACCTAAAATTTTCAGAATTTTTTTTTTATCGATTTGGAAGCATTTGAACCCTAGGGAGCAAGAAAATTCAAAATATCCATATTAGATCACCCTAATATATATTACTCATAGAAGAACTATTTTCATTCCAGGAACATCTTCATGCTTCTTTAAAGAAATGTTTTCAAAAATTAAATCCACCAACCCGCCTAAATTTAACACTAACTTAGTTTATTAAATAATTTGCAAAAATTGTGACAAAAAATACATTCATAAGATAATGAGACAACATGAATTGACTTTACTCATCATAAAAACCGAAGTTTTCAAAGCACTCTAGTCTAACATTCTGCTGAAAATTCACAGTATAACAACTTAAAACATTGCAGCTATCAAATTTCCAGGATCTAAACGAACCAATTTCTTTGTATTCTCATCAGAAATAATTAACTTGGACAACAAAATTTTTTCTCTAATAGGTACACTTGAAATTACTATGCATATATAAACTTAATATCTCACATTGTTAAATAATTCTCTAATTCATAATAGTATTTGTTTTTTCAAAAGGTGAGTATTTGAATAATTTTAGTTTAAACCAAGTTAGTTAGAACAAAATAATATTATTCGATGCTACAAAAAAGTTACAATCGTTTTTCATCATATTGAACTAATTTCTTAGGTTATGTCGTCGTTACTACAATCCATTTTCCAGAATAATATTTCTCAATATAAAAATAACTACTATTGAAACAAAAAGCAGATTTTATGATTTTCGAGCTATGAAATTACAGCGATCGGAATAAAATATATAAAGCCAACATTGCCATTTCAATATTCCCTGAATAGTTAATATTTAGATAAAGTTATTTGCACTATTTTTGAATAACTAAATAAATAATACAAATTTTGTACTACTAGCACTGTAGTAGGGTAGGGCGGGGCTAGTTGAGCAAATTTTTACTTAAACGGATGTAGCTCCTCAATGAAAAGTCTCAATAAATTGCTATACGGCTTAATGGATTTGTTGTTTATCGCATAACAAAAATGTTAATACTAGTTTTTGGTAATAAGTAAAATTTAAAAGCTACAGCTGTTTGAATGCAAAAAGTCAAGTATGCTCAATGTACCCCATAGGTGGGGCAAGTTGAGCACTAAGAAAGTATAATAAAATTATAGGTTAAATGTCGATTAGAGATGAAATAAAATAAGTTTTTAATAACCAGTTCTATATTTATAGTCTTTATTGACAGAGAAAACAAAACTTATAGTAATTTGCTTTGAATAATTAACGATTAATTAACTTAGGAATTATTTTACCATTATATTCAGTATTTTTGTTTAAAATCATTATTTCTTTATATCATTACTCATAGACGTAGCTTAAATCTTAGAAATAATAATTAATTTCTGGAAGTTAATGGTAATTGTCTTAGTGACAGAACAAGTTTAGCAACTATGCTCAACTAGCCCCAACTCGGAATTTCAAAATAAAAATGAGTTTATAAAAAAACCGTGTGAATTATACCCAGAATCTCTATGCATATTAAAAGTACTATAATTATATGAAAGAATAAAATTTACCTGGTTGAAAATAAATAACATTTGACTAAACTAGACGAAAACTCGTGATAAATGACTTTTTTACTTTTTGGTCTCAAAATAAACAAAACGCCCGTGAGCCTCACTCATTTGTCCAGCGGCCACTAGCGATTGCGGGATGTTTATTTCTTCCAAACCTCTATCTTTCCGCCATATAATGTCTAAACGGACGGTGAATAGTTTTCGAGATATTTCGATTGCTCAACTTGCCCCTATGCTCAACTAGCCCCGCCCTACCCTAATATAGTGTTAATTAGGAATTTTATTGATTTTTGTGCAATAGTTAAAATTGTTTGTAACCTGTGTTTGGTAAATTAGTTTAGGTCAACAATTTAACTCTTAAACCAAATTCAATCGTTTTATGCAAATAGGTATGATCAATTTGCAGAAGTAAGTTTCATTTGTAAATTTAAAAAATATTTATGTAATCAAAGGGGACAATAATTTTATGAAAAATTATTGATATTATATTTATAATTATAAATTATAAAAATATCTTTTTTTTTTTTTTAAACATGATTGCTATATGTGCATATAATAATTTTTACCAAATAAGTGGCCTCCCTGCTTTCATACTACACCAAGGACCACATACAAGGATAAAATCCTTGGTCCCCAACAAAATAATTAATTCTCATGTATCATTTTGCAGTTAATAAAATTGTTTAATATAAATGGAATTTCATGAAACAATACAAAAACCAACGAATCTAGGAAATTGTGTAATACTTATTCTCACCAATGCTAAAGTATTCGATTGTGCAATCGCGTTACAAAATAAAGTAATTAAATGCATTTCTCATTTGCATTGAGTAACTAACGATACACCTGTATACGTAGATTCTCCTCGCGTTCGGAATTAAGTGTCCGATTCGCCGACTTAATTCTCTTAAAGTTCATTACAGATTCTTATTCCGAGAAGGTTGAAAACAAAATTATTTTGTCAAGATTAATGCAGTTCTCAATAAAAACTATTGCTAACTAAAACTACTGCTAATAAAAAAAATAGATTAGTTGCATCCTAAACTCGGTAGTACGAGGAGCTAATACTATTAGAGAATACTGCATAGTACGAGGATAATACTGCATTTTTCTAGACCATCATAACACAATTCATTTTAAATCTTATCAATTAATGGGTTAGTTATAGGTTTTCATTGAGTCTTTTTTTCTATTATTTTAAACAGCAATCAGAACTCAAGAGTCCTATAACCAGTTGAGCTAATTTGACTTAATACTATGTCGGTTTTACAGATGGCAAAGAGTAGTCTTAGTAGGAAATAAAAGAGTTGTCTCATCTCTTTGGAATAAATTTGAGTATTACAATTTCTCTAACAGGACGAATATTATATTTTATCGATACTAGTCAAAACCGATGTTACTACTGCTTGACATCAGGGTTCTCGAAGCGGGATCGAACCCGTGACCTCTGATTCAGGTCCAGTCGCTCTACCCTCGAGTGGTCCTTTTTCATTGAGTCAAAAATCGTTGAGATACTAAACATGCACTTATTCATAAACGAGCCAATAAGTCATAGTAATCTGCCCAACTTATCCAGTTGTGGCTAAAAAATTGTACTAAAATTGTTCATATATGATAAAGCTATCTCAATAAGAAGTAATTTTGATTTTTCCCGTTGTTGCAAAGAAATATCAATGTTTTATACTCAAAAAAAAAAATCCATTTTTATAATTTTGTACGCTTTTATAATTTCTAAAATACACAATGCAAGTAAGAGCAAAAATTTCATCTTACACCAGTTAAACAAAATCCATTTCAATATTAACTCCAATATTTATACTTGAAAATATATAAATCTAACAAATAGTAAATAATAATAATTGTAATTTCAATCATTTTTAGAATTTAGTGAAAGGATTAGTAAAAGATTTATAGGTAAAATCTATTTTTCGTACTATGACAAATATAATTGATTATTGAATTCCTATCCTACAAAAGGCATTTATATATATATATATATATATATATATATATATATATATATATATATTCTTGAAATGTTATTTGGCAGCCAAATAGTCAAAGTAAAAGACAATAAACAATTGAAATTTTTGTTTTCAACGTTTCGACACTGTATGCTTGTCTGCAAATTTTGACAATATTACACCAGAAAAAAACACAAAATATAATATTAAACCACATTGTTTAAAAAAACACACAAAACAATAAGATAAAATATTTGAAAGGTAAACCAGAAAATTTGGTAGTTGCTACATGGCTAACGAACTGTGATTATATAGTGTATATATTATATACACTTTTGTATGTTATTTTATATAAAGAATAACTTCAATACTAATATGAAAACAGAAGAAAATCAATAATCTCTAGAAAGTAAATAAATGATGTAAACGATTAGTTTTTACATAAATGTTCTGAATAGTTTAGTAACACTTTTATTTGCTCGAGCAAAGATAGTAGTTAAATAGATCAATAGATTGTTATAAGTAATCTTAATAAATGTAATTATTACGCTATTTGATCTGAATTCCACCCATCAGTAAAGGATTAGAAATAATTATACCGTAATTTATATATGACACACTGGTCTGTTTGCACTGAATTAGCCATGCCAGGCCTTTTCAACCTTATGGCCTTCAAACAATGGTGATAATTCTATAAAATATTATTTTTATTGTTTTCAAGAAAAATGATCTGTTTATAAAATTGGTTAAAAATTTAAGATTCATATTTCATTTTGTTAACTAGTTATCAACTATCAACTGGCTGCCTATCAACTGCTATTTGCAAAAGCTCGATAACAAAATTAGAGATTTCTAATAATCATTTATAGAGATTAACAGTTTATATATAAAAACGAAAACTAATTCAATTGACTCATTTGGATGACTTAAAGTTGTCAAATAAAATTCATAAATAACTAGCTGTAAGTGGAATTCTGTCTTGAGGCAATTATGGCATCGTGCCTTAAGGCAAATTGCTGGAACTTCCCGTACCGTAACGAAATGTTCGTGGAATACTGAATGTTTTCAAATAAATTATTATCTAATATTTTAAAATAAATAAATAAATTATTTTCTAATATTTATAAGAATTATATAAACTGAATTGCAGAGTTGAAATTATTTGTAAAGTATATTAGAATTATAGTAAGAACTAAAAATAAAATCTGAAATATTTTCGATATACAAAAAACTAAAAAAAAAAAAAAAAAAAAAAAAAAAAAAAAAAATGGAACAAAAATTTTTTTTCAAAATCAATTATTTTGTTAAGACAAGCAGAAAGTTCTTTGAATCATTTAAATCGGACGCTTA
>NW_020539350.1:0-23832 GCF_003426905.1 Ctenocephalides felis
TAAAAGTTACAAATTTAGATCAGGAAGTTACGAGTAGGTGTAAATAATAATTATTCTTAGAAAGTGTTCCATAAGTAAGTTGATAATAATTATTCACAGGAACTATTCTAATTAAAAAAATTACAAATTTTATTTAAAAAATTTATTGGTCTGGAGTCTAAGGTTAATTATCCTAAAAAATGTTTCGATAAAATCTAATTTATCTAGTTCAATATTTATTATTATCTGTCACTTATTGTTTTTATTCTACTTTATTGTTTTCCTAGTTTTTTTTATTATTCAGAAATTTTATTTATTTTATTTATTAGTTTTATTTTATTATTACTTGCTTTATTTTATATTAAATCATCATACAGATATAATTTTAATGAAAATACTATCTTTTATTTTGTGATTTTTTTAATCTAAATTATGTTATTGTTCATTATTGTTACTAGATGTTAAATTATTTAGCAGTTGTAAAAAATATTGTAATTAAAAAAAATCTAGTTCAATAAAATTTATAACAAACAAGAAAAATCGCAAAATAAAAATGTTTCAGAAAATTTACCCCAGCCTCCAACTAAATATCTGCCCTTGTCAGGGATGAAACTGAGCGACCCCCGAGTTATTTACATGACCCATATATTTCGACCTCGACCCAATTCTATACCGGGTCACGGTTCCCGCGAAAACACTTCGTTACGGAGCAACATTAAAGATGGAATAACATGAACTCGGTACTTTTTTATTTAAACATACAACTTGCTTTGTGTTTATTGTTTTCTGGAAGCGTGAAAAGTTCTGAGGAAAAGTCACGGAAAAATAAATTGACGTTCTTCATAAAAGCATCGGGAACTTGTTACATATATCAAGGTTGTGTTTCTTTTCTTCATTAGCACAGAAATCAGTCCTAACTATTATGTGATGTACTCTACTAGAGAATGCAATACCGGTATTCCGGTATACCGGTATACCAAAATACCAGCCCAATTTTTCGCCGGTTTTAATACCGGTATTTACTCTAAAAATACCGGTATTTTCGATATTTTTACATAGGTGCTAGTTCATACATATTACACTCAAGTTGAAATTTTTCGGAATAAATTTATCTTGAAAGTCTATAATCGCATAAACAGATATATCTTTAAGTGGTTCTATTGTATAAACAAATGTCAAAATTAAACTGAATATTTATTGCTTTCCAAGGGTCTTCATATCTTGTCTAATAGAATCGAATTAGTAAATAATGATGTTTATTTAATCTTATGTAAAAATACCGGTTTTTTAAAGTGACATCTGCGCCAAAATACTAAATAAATACTCACGATCAACAAGATAATTTTTTTTTTCTAACTTAATACATATTAATAATAATAATTACCAAATATTTTTGCTTTTTATTACAATCATAAAATATTAATTTACGTAAAACGTATCGCAGTTTGATAATAATGTAGAATCATTATATTCTTTTAAGTAAATTTACTCAACAATTATAGTATGTCAATATTTATCTTGATAAAGTATTGTATCTTAAATTACTACAGAAAATTAACTCTTTTAAAGTCTTTAAATTATTGGAAATTATGCTGTTTTAACATATTGGATACAGATCTTTAATGAGTTTTTAATCTTTCTTACTCAAACGTTTGATTTTGGTGAAAAATACTCAATATACTCGATACTGATGATGAGTTGCATATAATTTTGTTAAATTATTTTTTAAAAAATAAACTTATTATTTTTTATTGTTTAGTCATATATAGTTGCAATTGTATATAATTTTTTTTATATTTGTATTAGTAACCCTCAACTTTGTTTAAGATAATAAAAACACCAAATTACCAAAATACCGATATTGAATTTTTTTATCGGTATTGCATTCTCTAGTAGTAGAGCAACTCTACTACCAAAGCAGTTTATTGTGATAAATTTGTTTATTAAAAGCATCCCCGCGGTTGTCCTATTTCTAATATATCACTAACAAAAAGTGTTCATGTTACAAAGTATTCCTAGTTGTAGGTATTTCCCATCAATTCCAGCGCTTAAAATTTATTTATTTCGATATGAAAAATATTATATGTATTAATAGAATTACCTCACCCATAATGATAAAATATAATCCTCTTTCGCCCATACAATTTGTTCGATATTACGCATTCACCTGCCGTAACTCGTAACACATAACCATTCATTTGATCCGGAGCAACACGTAGTACGTATTCAATGAAACTGGCTGCCATCGTATGTTTTTCACCGAAAAGGATGTAGTACTGTAGTACTCATTGAATTTCCACAAAAGGAACATTCCAAATTTTCCGACGAAAAAGCCCCGTACGACAATGGAAAACTCCGAATGCAAATTAAGTCGTGATCTCTCCGACGACTATGGAGAGAAAGGTTGAAAGCGTCGCGGAGGGCATTTTTATTTTGACAGAGAAGTGTATGTAAATAATTGTGTTTTTTGTGGAAATGGCTGAATTTTTTATTTGGGAAGTGTGTATTGTATTACACAATGAGTAATTTATGAATTTTTTGCTTTTATAAACAGTAAAACATTTTTTTGTCTGGGCTTTCCAGTTTCTTCGAGCTTTGTCCTTCCGAGTAAGTATAGTCTCATGTCAAGCATTAAGTAGGGTTTCACTTGTAAATATAGAAGAAAATATTGGCGTGTAAAAATAACCTTTACCCAGTATTGCTGCATCAATATTAGAGTAATTTTAATACAAAGATATATCTACTAGGATGGGTCACCTTCTAAACCATAGGTTCTCAAACTTGTTTGTGCCGTGGACCACTTGCAATGTTTTTTGTTTTGTTATGAAGCCCCTATATTAAAGTGACCACACGTACCACTTTTGCCTGAACAGTCGCGTATTTCTATCTAGTGATCCAGGTTGTTATAAAATTAATTTTCGGCCCGGATTGTGCCGCATTCTCAAAAAGTATAGGTTTAAATCGAATCTTCGCAATGCTTAATACTAAAATTACAACTACCCATCAAATATCTAGAAATGATATATTTCACAGCACTCAATAAATCCGTAGGATAACTAAGAAAAAACAATTTTGTCGCAAATTTCTTTTTTTATGCAATATAGTTTTTTCGAAGACGGTATAATAATTATAGCAAACTTCAAACTTTTTGAAAACATTTCAGCTGTCATCTCATCATTTAGTAAAAGTTTCTTTACAGCAAGCATCCTTTTCAGATCTGAGATTGGTATATGGTCGCTGAGGAACAGATCTAGAAAATATGGTAAAAGGAAAAGCAATTCGAAACCCAGTTCATATTTTTCTTCTTTTTATTTTTTGTGACCAAAATTGGAAGTTGGTCATCCAATAGTTTTTCAGATATGCGAGGTTGATGGGTGGCTGGCTTTGCTCTCAATACTGGCATTGAAATAGATTGTACGTTTTTAAAAATGCATAACTCGATTTTGATGAGGCTTGACACAAATCGTCACTACACTTTACCAAAATTGTGACCAAAGTTTAAAGTTGGATCTTTCAATAGTTTTTGAGATATGCGAGGTCGATGGATGGCTTGCTCCAAGCTCAATCCTAACATTTAAACAGATGGTATGTTCTTAAAAATGCTTAAATCGATTTTGATGAAACTTGACACACATTGTCACTTTACTTCACCAAGATTGTGACCAAAGTTTAAAGTTGGATCGTCGAATAGTTTCTGAGATATGCGAGGTCGATGGGTGGCTTGCTCCGAGCTCAATACTAACATTTAAACAGATGGTATGTTCTTAAAAATGCTTAAATCGATTTTGATGAAACTTGATACACATTGTTACTATACTTTACCAAGATTGTGACCAAAGTTTAAAGTTGGATCGTTCAATAGTTTCTGAGATATGCAAGGTCAATGGGTGGCTTGCTCCGAGCTCAATACTAACATTTAAACAGATGGTATGTTCTCAAAAATGCGTTATGCGATTTTGATGAAACTTGACACACATTGTCACTATACTTTATTAAGATTGTGACCGAAGTTTAAAGTTGCAACATTCAATAGTTTCTGAGATATGCGAGGTTGATGGATGGCTTGCTCCGAGCTCAATAGTAACATTTAAACAAATGTTCTCAAAACTGCGTTATGCGATTTTGATGAAACTTGACACACATTGTCAACATTGACACAAACACACATCCATTTTTTCTGAGGTATGCCAAAATGTTCAGAAACCTCTAAAACGTAAATATATGCAAAAAATTTCATTTTCCCCTACTTACCCTACAGGAAGTTAATAAACTACAACTAATATTTCAAATACTATAATTTAAGCAAACAATAAATGTTAAATATATACATATAGAATGAGAGAGTAAGATCATTCTATTTGTTACTTCATAGAATTTTCTATCCAATCCTTCAATGGCTTTATTAAAAATTATCGGATAAGGACGATAGCGTCGTCTAATTATGAATCAATAAAGTATTCCAGAGTAATTTTACAATAAGGATCGGATAACGTTCGCCGACCTGAGAGCCTCTTAATCCCTTCCCACGCGGTCGGGTAAGCGCTCTCGGAAAGTAATATCGCGAGATGCGATGGATATAAATTGACATTAAACTTTAGATTTATACATATATATATATATATATATATATATATATATATTTATATATATATATATGTATGTATTTACATTAAATTTTCATTTGCGTAGGTTAACTCTACTTTATTGCAAAAAGCATGCTCATCACAAAGACAAGAGGTTGTTATGCTCCTTAGTACTTTATATGCATAAGCCTATCTTTAGTCGTCCTATCTTGAAAATTTTAAACTAACTAGATTTTACTTAATAATTTCTCTTTACTTATACGTTTCTCTATATTTCCCCAAGCTTCAATTATCTTTTATCTGAATATTTATTATTTAACCTCTTTCAATTTGTTCATGATTTTTATAGATGTAGGGGCCAATCTCAGATCAAACTAGTGGGGCGCTGAAAAAAAAGACTTTGAAAAAAAAAATGTTTTCTTTATTTTAAAATATTTTGGAAATTCTGAACTTTTTTTCAAAGCAATCGTACTGCCTTAACTGCATAGAGACGAAATCTCAATAATTATATAATCGATAAGTCTCCTTATCAATACGAATCAAATTATTCAAATTATTCAAATCGGTTGATCGGTGTTCCTGAAGTCGTCGACGAAAATTTGTATCCGCACACACACACACACACACACATCATTCCATTTTTTTCTTAGGTATGCCAAAATATTCAGTAACCTTTTAAACGTAAAGATATACAAAAATTTTCATTTTCGATTTTTTTGCGCTTACTATAACTTACCCTATGGGAAGTTAATATAAAATGTTATGGTAATTCTATGTTACGGGTCAATCTTCGTATGAGTAATGAAAACTGTGAAAATGATATGTATTTGCTATGCAATTAGTCATTTTACACATAATTCCTAACTTCACTTATGTGTTATCCAAAAGACATCAGAAAGTCGCACTTATTATGAAATTGTTAGTTGGCTTTGGTTAAACTGTAAACTATTTTAAGTTCATTACTAATTTGCCTAATGAGACAAAATTATTAGGATTCTTTAATATATTTAAAATGTTTGTATTCTCTGTTGTATAACAAAAATGATATATATTTGCTAATTGTCCAGTTAGAACATTTACATAAAACATTGCAAATTCAGTTATTCTCTACAGCAGATTTACATAACTATTTTGATAAATTTATATAAAACAACATGGTTTTACATTGTATATTATTTTAAATATTAAATTTTATTGAATATGTAAATCAAACTCGAAATAGAAATCAATTCTACAATTAAATAATTATTATACATAAGAGCTGTAATATATAAGAAGCAACTTAACAAAAAATTATATATGCTATACAATTTTTCTGAAAATTCATGAATTTTTAAGAAATAACTTTGAAATCATTTGTTACATAGGTATATTGAATCAATTTAATTAAATTTCGATATGGATTTTTTTTAAATCGTATAAACTTATATAAAACAACGAGGAATGAATTGTGAAATATATAAAATTAATTTATATTTGTTGTATAAAAAATAAGTTACATCATATTATCTATTACTATTATATTCAGCTTTAACGAATTATCATAAAATACTACCGTATTTTGATAATATATTCAGTTGAAAACAGTCCTAATATATTCGTGTAATTTCATAATGTATAAGTAAAATACAAGCAGCAATTAAACTTTATCATTTGTGGGTAAAACTGGATCCAACAATTCGCTTTTGTGTCAACTGGGATGAAAGTTCTTTACGCACCTGTAAACCGCAACTTTTTAACTCGGATTTGAACAAAGTTTAGTTTTATTTTTTCTTCAAAAAAGTTAAATATGTAATTTGATGTAATTAGATATTTTGCTATTTGAACTTATTTTTTAATTTTTATTTCATTTAATACGAAAAATAGAAATAGCTAGCTAAATTGTGGTGCAACAAGGGGTTGTGCCTTAAGGAAAATTGTTGGAGCTTTCCGTAAAACAAAATAATAATAAATAAAATTATTTAATGATTAATGAAAATTGCTTTAAACATTTTCAAATAATTATAATGAAAACTGGACATCATCAATTGAATTTACATCAATAAACTATATTAGATCTAAAATAATGTGCGATAACTTTCATATATGTTCACAAGAACGTACGAACATATATAAAGAAAATTTAATTGGACTTTTTTCATATTTTTATAAATTAATATTAAAGAAGGATTGGTACATAAGTAGACTATCTTGGGTACCATAGTTTTACATTAAATATTTTAAAACAATATATTTATACGTATCATAGAAAAATATTATATCAGACATGTGGAAAAAAATAAAGATTTCACAATTCTTAAAAAAATCATATAACAATATTCAGCAAAATCAATAAATTTCCAATTACAGCATTAGTGAATTATACAATTAATGCAAATAAAATATATAAACATATTGAAACTAAATTGCAAGGTTAAAATTATTTCGAGTCTATATGTGAATTTTAGAATTTCTGAATTTTTTAAATTTTTAGAAAAACTTAATATTTTTAACAATTTTAATAAAATCTGATATTCATTTTTGATATTTATGTAAAAATTTATTTTCATGCTTCTTTATCTTCTAACCTTGCTTTTTCTTCTAACAAGTAATTCTATTGTATCTCAAATCAACAAATCATATTTCATTTAATTTTAAAGACAATTTTATGTCAGTGTCAGGACTCGAACCGGGCACCGATTACAAATTAACAATTACTTAATTTCAATCCAACAGTTTAAATGAAAATTCTATGTTAGTGCCAGAACTTGAACTGAGTACCCATGGTGTTGAGTTATTGTATTTCAAATTTACAATTTAAGTTCTACATAATTTCAATTTAACAAATAAATGGCATTTCTATGTTAGTGCTAGGACTCGAGCCGAGTACCTCTGGCGTGTGAGCCATTTGTATCTCAAATTAACAATTTATGTTTTTCTTAATTTCAATATAACAATTTAAATGACAATTCAATGTTAGTGCCACGACTCAAAGCGAATACCCCTGGCGCGTGAGTCATTTGTATCTCAAATCAACAATTCATGTTCTACTGAATTTTGATCCAATAATTTAAATGGCAATTCTATGACAGTGCCACGACTCGAACCGAGTACCCCTGGCATGTGATCTCTTGTATTTCAATTTAACAATTCATGTTCTATCTAATTTCAATCCCTCAGTGCCAGTATTCGAACCTAGTATCTCTGGAATGTGAGTCGGGCATACCACAGACTGAGCTATGCCAAAATATTCAGAAGACCATGAGACGTAAAGATATGCAAAAAAAATTTCTTATGATTATTAAAATTTTCATAAGTTTTTGAGATTACTATAACTTACCCTACGGAAATTATATATTTACATTCAGCATTAAAGTCTGCAGCAAAATAACATAAAAGAAAGTATAACAAAATTTGTAAATCAATATAATAAATTTCAATTAAAATCAAAATTAAATTTTATGGTGCATAAATATTTTTTAATCTCATCCACAATATAGTAGAGCTTTCCTTTACATCTGCATACCAGTGCGTGTGTATGCGCATATATAAATCAATATGCCGATCTAAATAGAATTCCGGTTACGACAACCTGTGCATAGCAAGCGTGCCCGTACGTCCGTGAAAAATCACGAAAAACCATTTTTCTTCGCAGTGAATAAAATACAACAACGACATAACATCTACATTCTGGGGACAGGTTCCTCATTCTACGATATCATCCTCAATTTATCATTTGAGCCGAAAAACGTGACATACAGACATGTGTGCGGGTCGGGTCCAGGAAGGGAACATTGGAATATTATTGTGGCCAGAAACCCTAGATACATTCACTGGATATTACATCAAATAAAATTCTATAGTGGACGAGATAACCTATGGACCACACACAAACACACAGATATCGTATATTCCCATATATTTACAAAAGAAAAGTACTCTTGAAGAAAAAGGTATAATAAGAAGATAAATGTGTGATGATAATATAGATTAATAAGAAAATTTAATTGTAAGGTTTTTTTTTAACAACATACCTGGACATTTGAAGTAGGGAAAACTGAGACGGTTGTGCCAGATTACTTAGTGAAAGTCGTCATTATAGCTAATCTAAACTGATTTTGAGTTAGTTGAGATAAAGTATGTTTGTTCGAACAAGTTTCCATTATTGCATTGAATCAGTGCCCTACATTAACAAGTACCGAATGTAATTTTTTTTTAATCGATTTCTTATAATAACTATTACCTGTGTACTAATTGAACTTTGTTATTTTACTGCAAGTTGATTATTAGTAGTAAGTTAATTAACCAGCAATTAGTTTTGTTTTATGTGACATATGTACATACGTATATGTTGTGTCATGTATTTCTTGTCCAATTTTGGGTGATTTAAATTTAAACATATAAAGAAAAATCTAACATAATTAAGACAAAATACAAAAGAAAAATTGAAAAGAAAATTCAACACAAGAAAACAAAAGATTATTTGTTTAAGAAATTATATATTTTTTTCATATTATTAAGTAATTATTTAGTAATTATGTTGTGTTGTATCACATAATTTTGACAATAAAAGTCGATAATACAGTATTTTGGTGTTTATATCTATTGTTTTTTTAGCCTATTTTGTGCCTTAAAATCAAACCATACAAAACTAGTTGTGAGAGACATCGCGCCTTAAGGCGAATTGCTAGAACTTCCCAAGAACTAATTAATTTTTTAAACTTTCAAAAATTTAGATTTTTGAGAGATTTTAATTTTTGAAAATAATTGAATTTTTGAAAAAAAAACTTCTGGAATAAATGTGTATAATAATCATTTTTGACCGCCAAATGGCATTTTTCTACCTTTTTTACTAGATCTCTCTCTGAAACCGCTAGACCTGTCTTCCCAAAAAGTTAATAAGTTTTTCATCTTGGCAATACAACTAAGAAATGGAGTTGTCGTTTTTGGCACTCTTTGCGCGGTATCTTTGGAACTGCTAGACCTGCCTTTGCCTAAAACTAATCAGCACGTCTCCTTATCAATACGATTCAAATGTTTTTTGAATTATTCAAATCGGTTGATTGGTGTTCCCGAAATCATCGAAAAAGAATTGTATCCGCACACACACACACAAACACATAAATCAATTTTTTCTAAGGTATGCCCGAATGTTCTGCAACCTCTGAAACGTACAGATATATCAAAATTTTTATTTTCAATTTTATGGGTTTACTATAACTTACCCCACGGTAGGTACGGTTGTGACACTTGCCCTGTTATTGTATAAAATAATTTTGTGACATCGCATTTATCTATGTCAGTACCTGGTTGTAGCCATAAAATTGCCATTTAATTTTCTTTCCTTCCAGCTATGTGGTAATTATTGATGATTAAAAAAAGTGGTACAACCGCAACTAATCTCTCCTACTACCAAAAAGTGTCTGATGTATCATAACGGAATAGGCGCATATATTAAAAAAAATAATCTTTTGATTAATTTTTTTTATCATCGAAAATTTTAAAACTATATTAGTTAGTAATGCTAACTATGAACGTGTTACTTTATAGTAATTTGTTGAGGAGAACTTCTAATATTAGTGCCCATATTTCCATTACATCTGAAAATATATTTCTTACCATACAAAACAATTTTTCCTAAAACTACAGCAATTTTCTCGTGCATCTTATATTTCCTTTTGCTTCTTAAGAACCATTATGTACCTGCAAAAGGAAAAAGTTCTGAGCTTTTTTCTCAACAAAAGCTTCCGAACCCCTCGCCAATAGGTTTTCCTGCAAAATCGAGGACCGAGCATTTTTCTGGTGTATCGAAAGCAATAATCCGCGAATCCGGAGATTTCATGACCGGATTTTATTGAAAATATCACGCTTGGGAGGAGGCACTAACGATGTGTAAAAATATTGAGAAATGTTTATTTATATATATATATATATATATATATATATATACATGTCGCCCACATCACTCCACTGGTGGGGGAGTGATGTGGGCGACATAAAAATAGAAAGCTCGTAAATAACTATTAATAATATGACGGTTTTTATTGTCAAATGAAATTTATGTATTATTATTTATAAGATTATAAAAATCATATAATCAATAAATATTGTTTTAAATAAATGCATATGTATGTACATACATATGTATGTATGAATATAAAATCCAAGACGTATAAAAATGTACATAATTATGAAGGGATTGCTAAAGTCTGAAGCTTGTTTTTTTTTTATTCCTCGAGTTAGACAAAAAAAAAATTAAAACGTGTTAATTTTTTGCGAATTGTATTTAATCTTCATTCACATTAATTCTGCTGTAAATTTAATCTTGTATAAGTCAATCATGTTTCTTTTTCATTCCAAAATCAGCTAATAATTCTTTAGGTTCAAATTTTCTTGAAATAATCTACTTTCCTCTTTCAATATATAATAATTACAATAGAAACTAGTAAAAATAAATCATGCTTTCTTTGAATCTTGCTATTGTTCATTCAAATTCTGATAATTTTTACATGTAACATTTAAAAAGAATTACTCTTCCATTAGATTCTGAAACATTGTAATGGTAAATATAAAAATAATGCTAATGGAGAAATAGTAAATCTACCCTCTTTCAACTAATCACTAAATAGTGAATTAATCAATTTTTTCTATATCATTTCTTATATGTGACATATTAATTTTTTTTAAAGTCAACTTTCCATTATCAAAATTGAATGTCCTGTCTTTTCACTCGGTGTCCATTTAAGTCACATAAGACATTGCAACTAATCTTCTGGTGAAAGCAATCCACTCAATAAGATCCAGCAAAGTGCATCTCCTGAGATAGAATGTCTTGATGAATGATTCTATGATAAGTTATGTGATCCGAGATGTCCAGTAAATAGGGTAGATGCAAGATGGAACCACGATCCTTGGTTATAAAGGTCATATAGTAATATGAGAGATATTAATATTGAGAGCTATCAATAATAGACGAATATTTCACTTCAGATTTATAAACTCGCTAGCAAACCCGACGAACTCCGTTTCGCCACCAGATGGTTTCGTGAGAAAGATGAAAAAAAAATTCTTTTAATTTTATATTTGAAAAGGAAAAATTTGATTTTATTACACAACAGTAATGAATCTATTTCGATTACAAAAATGAAGTGTTTTTTAGTTGAACTTCTCTTATTGTTAGTAAATAAAAGTGAATCCGCAAATGATCCGTTTCATTGAAGTGCTCTTTGGTAAACCACATTTTCTGTTTTGTGGTCTGACGTTAACACAAACAAAGCGGATGGTTTTCCAACTCGTGAACAGGCAACGTATAACTGCCAATGTGAAAAACAATGATTTTCTAAATAATCTCTTTGAAATGTATCCCGCAAACACTAAGCAATTGGCCTTGCGACTCGATAATTGTCATTGCGAACGCAAGTCAAACTAGAAATCGCAATCGTTTGAAGTCAAACGAAAGACCAGTCGGAATCATTGGTATGTCACCAAATCGCCAGTAATTTTTTATTGAATTGTGAAATTCAGTGCGTGTACATCATTATTCTTTACGGCAAGAATTGCTCCTTGACTTAACCAAGCATAATCCTGATAATTCTCACTGATGTCATTACTCGAATTTTTAATTACGGTGCGTGAAGTTCCAGCAATTTGCATTAAGACACGATGCATCATATAATTTGTTTAGCTATAAACGTTGCGGAGCCCGAGACCTTTCCAACGAATGCAAAATTGGCGAAATCGATTCGCGCGTTCTCGAGTTATATCGTCAGGAAGGAAAACCCGACTTATATATATATATATATATATATATATATATATATATATGTAAATAATAAGAAAAAACATTTAGAACGTTTAATAATATAATCCCGCCTAAAGATTTCCATTGATGAGATATGGAATTTAGCAGCAAAATTCAGAAAAAATTCTTCTACTTTAAACGACGACTGCAAATGACAATCGTCTCCACATATCCATAAATTCCAATTAAGCCATCCATTTAGCAGAATATGTTCGTGTTTGAACATTTCCGTCCGTGTGTATTCACCTGGCAATCCAAACAAATCATTAAGCCATGTTGCGTGTCGACTGAATTTCATTTGGGCTGTTCCATACCCCGAAGGGCAAATATCTGACGAAAATCCATCCGAGTTTTGTATTAGTTTTAGGAGAAACTAATACAGGACATACACACAACCCCAAGTATAGATTGAAAATAGAAAAAATACAAAAATATCAATAGCGGATCATATTCTTTGTGTATCATCAAGATTTTTAAGAAAAAAATTATGTGTTTTAATAATATATTTTCTCTACTATTTTAAATAGACGAGCTGTAAAATTAGTAGATGACATTTCTGTTTTATAAAAAATGTATTAAAAACGATGATTTCAAAACTATAAAAGAATGTCATGACATGAAATATTGTTTTTATCAAAAATCTATGGCCTCTTTTGATTTCCACATATACTCCCTTATGTGGGGATCAAAAGAGGCCATGAGTTTTTTTGATAAAAACAAATATTATGTCATGACATTTTTATAATTTTGAAATCATAACTTTTAATACAATACAATCAATTTGCTGGTTAATTGCAGGCCTTCAGTTTGTATAACTTACAATTTAGTAACGTAATTTTATAATGCGTTCAAAGCAAATATTAAATTTCATTCAAATCGAAAATGTCAAAGAGCAATGCCCCATAACTAATTTATAAAAATAAAATTCATCTCAGAACCTACAAATTACAATCATTCGTGTTAAATCCAATAATTGATGATTGATTATTTCCTCTAATTCTCTCACAATTTAATTAAACCTATTAAACAAATTACTCAATAAATATCTGACAACCCAGAAAGATATATCACAAAAGGTAGAAGCTTGCTCTTTAATTAAATATATTGATGTCAGCATATCCGAGAACCCAATAAGAAATGTTTAGATAAATATTGAAGAAAAGAAAATACTTGTACTGAGAAATATGAGACGACATCAAAGGAAAAGCAAACAAAATCAAAGGAAAATGTATAGTGGAGTTGTTCACATGTGATTTATGGAATGATAATTATTTTGTTTCTAGGAAAATATGTGTTATAATTATTCTGAATTATCATGTTCATCAAACAACTATATTAATTATTTTTTATACCGTTCAAATTATACAATAATTGTTATAACTAGTTAAGTCCTAAGACGTCATTAAAAACATTTCATAAATGAAAATAGAAAATTAAATTGTAGGTAAAGTATTTATTATAAAATTATATATTACCCTGCAGTAAATTTTCCATTTGACTCAATTAATTAAGTCAATATCTCCTCTTTACGTCTAGACCACCAATTAGTACAAATTATATCAAAATTGACCCTCAAAAATATCTAATATCATAGTCATTTATATTTAACGACGCCCTCAGCATAATAAGGGATGAACACCCTAGAAGACTTATCAACTTTTTGCATTTCTCAGGTTATTTTTTTAATTTACATCCTACCAAAACTTTTCACTCTCTTACTTTTGATATTCCCATAAAAAGGGGTATTGTCGAGTCGCCAACTTTGTTCTGAGGATAATGGGCAATTATTATTTCAGTATCGTAAATACAGGCTGAACCTTTGTAGACTTTAGAAATTCAGACGGATATATATATATATATATATATATATATATATCCTATGAAAATTTTACCATCTAATTTCATCAAAAATATATCACATATAAACCTTACGGAATATTTATCATAGATGTTTTTGTCACTAGCAAATATGTAACAACTTTAATAAATAGACATAAAAAACAAAGAGTTGTATTAACTTATTAAAAAAATTAAATATTAAAATCCTATAAATAAAATTACAAATATTCGTAAGACTTTTAAAACAATTTATAGCTCAACTGAGTATATTAATTCATATGAAAAGATAGATCCTTTTATGATCCTTTATTATTTTACATGACAAAATGTCGAATAAATTGTTCATAAATATTTATATTCATATTCCCTCAATAAACCAATATTTAAAACACAAAGATATTCCGATAAATTTGATTTTCAATATTCAGGATTTTATTTGAGTTATTTGGAATTTTATTTTTATCACATATTTCATTGTCAGTGATGAAATAGTTTGATTAAAATGTTGAAATATATGAAGAGAGAAGAGAGAATGGACATATGGTATGTGCTAATATTACTTTTGGAAGTGCAATAAAAATTTTGCTGATTTTATAACAAAAGTAATTGAGGCCTATACAAACTTATAATTCAAAATGATATTTATAAAATTTAAAAAACTTGGTTTTCTAATAGTTGTATAAGCTATTTCTTACTAATTTAAAAAATCACTGTAAGAAGTACAATAAGTTGGAAATTCGTAGATGATCAACTAGAATTCCAGTTGTTTCATTGTTAAAATTTTATTTTATATTAACCAAAACCAAAAATTAATTCTAACAATAAGTAAAAACCACTTATTTTCTGTCGATGCAAAAAAAAATTGAATTGCAAATTTCAAACTAAAAATAATTTAGTGCATCATCTCATGTCCATGCAATATCATATTTTAAAAATCTTCACAATCTCTAGAACATAAAAATATTTTCAGAATTTCAAGATAATTCTATTACTTATGAATCATCTTCATGAAACTTAAATTTTTATGTGATCATTTTATCTGTACATGTCTGCAAAATAGATGATCTACTTATTTCTTCTACTACTACTACTACTTCTATTTTCTTCAAATTTCTAAGATATATTTGATCTTATTTTTGGATTAAAATTGGAAATGTATATGAAGTAAAATATTCTTTTTGCAAATCCAAACTAATGTTATCTGAATATTTTAAAATAAAAGTAATTTTTGGTAGGTAGAATTATATTTGGAATAGGCTTGGAGCATCATGGTATCACCTAGGAATCTTCTACATATTTTTATATGATCAATTCAACTATATAATGAAGAAAAATTGGTGATCTACTACTGCTTTATTTTTCACGTTTATTTTTCACAAAACATTTTACATTTTTATTATATATTAAAACGACATACTAATTTCTTGACAATTCATATAATACTTGTGTTCTCTAAAAAATAAATTCTTGTAGATTTAATAAAATCTCAAGAACTCTGCTCAACATAAAACTATTCCACAAATGTTTTTGTGCTATGAAGGTATCACCTATGAATCCTCTATATATCTTTATATGATCATTTTATCTGTATAACCCTGAAAAATAGATGATCTACTTTACTTTCCATGTTTTTTCTTGAATCTTTTACATTTTTATATTTTATCTCCTTGGTGACACAGTGGATTACATTTGAACGTGAACTCGAAAAGAGGGCACACTCATTTTTCGTCAATCCCAACAATGTTTTTTCTCTAGTGGGATATATTATTCGGGTAAGTGGCTTGTTTTTGCGTCTTTGCTACACAATCCTCTGTATTTTCTTTTCCATTTAAAAAAAAGAAGTTTCTTTATTTTCATGGTATTATTACGTATGCTGTCTCCTATAATTTTGTGAACAAGAGGAAAAATCTTATGTAAATGTTCGGTAACAACGGAACAGATGCGTGTTAGTGCAATGTAATGATGTAGTAATAAATGTTGAATGTAATAAGATGATTCTCATGAAATATTTTGTGATTTGATGAATCTACTTTTTTATAAAAATGTATAACAAAAAATATTCATATTTGTCAGTTTGTCGGCTTTGGCTTTCAGTTTTCTGTATTTTCTCTTTTTACGAAAGTCATCAATCATCTGCATTTTTCTTTTTTCCAATCCATTTAGTCCCTTCTAATTTATCTTTAACGACGTCGTGTAGGAAGCACCCTTTTGGCGAAATAGGTCCGATCTAGTTTCCTTTTCTTTTCAGGATCGTGCTCAGTAGAGTCCCTTCCTAGTCCACTTATCTCATGACTTTTTTATTTGTTATCTTGTCTGTCCACTTTTTCTTCTCTATTTGTCTCCAACAACACATTTCAAATAAAAAATAATATATCTTATATATAAAGATGTTTTGTAATAATGTATGTAAATATATTCCTTCTAAAACGATTATTCGGATTTTGATAAATTTTTTTAGAGTTTGTCGAGGAAAATTTTTAAGATGTGGGGTATTATAAAACTATAGTAATATTGTAGAAATAAATGAAAAAAATTGCAAAAAACAACATATACTTGTTTGATATTAAAAACATTTCGACACATGAGAACTGTTATCTGCCAAGAATGTCGATTCACTTGAAATTTGAATTTAGTTTGAACGAGCCTAGACAATATTAGTATATAATATCCATATTCATGATTATAGATAAGAAAAATGTTAAATATCTACAGTATTAATTCCGAAAACCAGCTGATATGTGCCAGAAATTAAGACATTATAAGATGCAATATATGTTTGGCAGATGAAATTATATAATTTAGTTTAATAAATAACACCATACGTTCAAAATTAATTTCAATCCAAAAGAATATTCTTACTTATTGAAAATTCTGTTTCATGTGTCAAAAAATTATTTGTTTCGTCATGATCTTAGATCGAACAGTGCCTTAATGAACTAGATTTTACAAATTATTTCATGTAAAATTTTAACTAAAGTAATAAGGGTTATGAAATTGTTAGTAAGAAAAATGAAATTTAAAATTGTAATAGCAAAAAGCAACTAATATAGGGTACGCGATTATATAAATTATTAAAGCAATTATATTGGTTGGAAATAACAAAAGTGATATTGTTCTTTTACCGTAGATACTATATCTATTCTTTCTGAATTTCTTATACTGTTAAAAAAAACTGCAGATTTCAATACGTATATAGCTTATGCTAAGACCATAAATGGAAGGACATTATATAAAATATTTATAAGTATATGATTTAAAGTCAATATTGGATATGTTATTAATTATTCTAATTTTTTATTTATAGTAATATTATATGATACATATACTAGAAGACTCATCAACTTTCTGAATATCTCATTTTATTTTCCAAATTCAAAATCATACCAAAACTTTTCACTCTCTCACTTTTGATAGTATCATTCTTCTTATAGAATTTAATATTTTTGTAGGTAGTTGCCCTATAATCTCAAATAAGAACTAATTAAAAATTGATTAATTATAATAATTTGATTACACATTGATGTATATTCATAAAAATACCAGTCATTTTAATAATATTCGTTTATATCTCAATTATCTAATAAAAAGTTTGCATGAACTTTTTTTCCTAATCTTCTAATAACGTAAAATACAACTGAAAACATCAAAGCAGTGTTTTTTTATCACATTTCGGTTTTATTCAGTATTAATAATTTACACGGCATATTGCTTTATTCTATCAAATATAGATTTCAAAGTGCTTAAGAATTGACAAATATATTAAAAAATTTTGACCTTAAATTGTAGACGTGAATACAGAACCCGACGACTGTCGGGTTACCAAGTATATGTATTATATATATTATATATTTGTGTGTGTAATCGATCGTGTTTGAAAATGAATATCATTTACTCTGTACCTACGTAAATTTTCAAATTTATAGATAAAGTTATTGGATGGAACGGCGCGTTAGGTTTAATAAAGCTCCTTGACATTACGGGGGTTGAAATAGGCAGATTCATGTATTTATAGAAGCCGCCGGGGACCTCAAATCACGAGCAAGAGCACACAGATCGGGCTACGAAGTCTCGCCCGTCGCCCTACGCCCCACGCCCAGCCAACGCCTGCGCCCCCCAACTTCTGCTCCAATGTGTGTCTGTGCAATATTTGCTTACAATACCTCCATAATACAGATCGAACGAATATGAAATAGAAAAAAAACGATAATATAAAAATGGAACTTTATTATATATAATAAAATGCATTCTAACCATGGACGTACAACTTTTTTTTTAAATGAAGAACTTTCAAATTTATATTTAGATAGATAGAATAAAATAATATATATATATATATATATATATATATATATATATATGAACAAACAACACTCTTTTTAGCACCAATTTATTAAATAATAATTCAACAAACGTTTCGAGACTAAGTTTGTCTCATCATCAGCGTGTTACAATTTGAAATCTAAAATATGAAAACCTAAATTAGCATTATGTGTTATCCGTTGCAAGTCATCCAATATACTGCCTTCTGCCCCACCAACGATCGTCGGAGCCTGAATTCTCTATTCAAGGTCAAGTGGTAAGTTACGCAATATTAAATAGGAAAGAGAAGGAATAGGGCGCATTTAAAAAATAAATGTCCCTTTCAACTGGGTCCGAATCTTTCTACAAAACAAACAAAAAGTCCTAATTTTGGGTAATGTATTTTTTTGACTGTCGTCCTAGAAATGTTATTCACTATTATGGTTCCAACGAATAAGTGAACAAAATTGATAAAAATCAATCACAATATTCGAAAAGTTGTCATAATTTTAGCAAACCTCTAGGTGGCACTTTAAAGCTCATAATTTCCTGAAAAAATCCTAAATTTTTCACAGGACAGTTACGGTCAATACTATCATCCCGCTTTGGCTTGACGTTGAGTTCTGGGCCACCCTGTATATATATATATATATATATATATATATATATATATATATATATATATCTAGTGTGTGTGAAGAATCTAGTATCCATTACACCATCCCATATGCATATAGAAGTCGTTTCGTAGTCGAAAACCTCGTAGCACTTACTAAATCCAATAAGTACAAGGAATTCAGTCTGATATACTAATTTAATCAGCGAGCAAATGTCTGATTTACTTGGATATGGCGTGCTATAGTACCACTTGAATCTACATTTCTCAACTGAATTAAATTACTTCTGGAATCTGAATGCTCGACAAATACCCTATTTTCAGTAAAATAAAATTTAGTTGCTTCTGTAATTCTCTATCTCTTCAATTTTGTTCTAGTTTTGCAGTCTGTAACTTTAAAAATATCGATGTGATGATATAAATGTCATTTTAGCTATAGCTGGAATATACATATCTCATATATAAATCTAATTAGACTCTTTATATCTTTATTAATTTATAACAATTAGGTATATGTAATAAAAATTGTTCGAAATCTGAAATTTATTTATATATAAGATGATACACGTAAATATATAATTTTTTACCTGTGTTTTTTTTAAATTCAAACGTTTTAAAAAAATATATAAAATTTACTATTTTCCAAAAATCCTTAAGAAACCAATAACGTGATTTATCGACGCTTCCTTACATTATAAAAAGTGCTCACTTTTGTAAAATAAAGATAAAACAGTCTGGTCACTTTTATTAGGTCTATTTACCTAATGTATCATCATATCAGTCAGGTCAAACGTTGGGTAATCTACTCTTAAACTATGTAGTTTAGAAATATCATCAGAACAAATTATTGAACTTTTAAGTTTTGATAGCCTTCCAAATTCTAAAAAAAATCAAGCTTGGACAAGTTGCTATCTTGTCTTACTACTTTCGTAGATGAATATTATTTAAAAACAGTAAATTTATTTATGAACATGTGTAATTTTGGATTGTAAAATTTCAGAAGATTAATATAAGTTTATATGCTCTTGGTTAGAATATATATTAGATTTTAATAGTTAGATGCTTTCTTATTTCATTGTTTTAAAGATAAATACAAAAATATTAAATTAATCTGTAACAGTATAAATTTTAGATAAATAATTTCTGCACATCATATGGGTATATAGATAAATAATCTTTTTACTAATTTTACTTTAATACCCTCATCCATTTAATATTAACCAACTCGGATGCCGCCGCTCTAAATAAATGTAAATTCCGCAATTTGCGAGTGGAAAGGATTAACTCCATTTTCAAATTATGAAAATTTTCGGATTCGCTGGTTCGATGTCAGTCGCGACCTAAGCCAGGCAGCTTTGCATCAGGCAGCTTCGATGTCAAATTACGACTTGAGGTTATAGATCTATATTATAATCTCATAGTGGATAAAAAAATGCCACAAATGCTTCGAGTATAGTGAATTTAGTGCAACTGGATTGGACAACTACTGGGTTGTCATCCATTCAAAAAGATACAATCAAATTATTACTGAATGACCTGAGGTGGTAGTTTGTAATTAGAAGTGTAACAAAAAAAAATAAAATAAATAAACCAATTGTTGTGAATTTTTTTTTTGTTATAGTCTATTTTGTGTCATCAAAACTTTAAAGTCTTACTTACAAAATTGATAGATGAAAAAAAAAAAAAAAAAAATATATAATAATTAATTGAAATAAATTGAAATATAATTACTGTACTATTAATTTCCAATACTGTCAATAGATTTAATAACAAGTCCGCGCAAACAAAACTCCATAGTAAACTCCGCAAATTGTCAACACAATCCGACAACTTAATCCTATAAAATTCCGTCACGGGCAATTTACAGCAGTTATTATATTATTGTTTGCTATACAACAGATATAATACACCAGGGTTCCGTAATCATCGTTTTGAATCGATTTATCCGTTTTACAAGCAATATTATACCGTAATTCAATTATATCGAACTATGCCACTGACGACGACGTCGGACTAAATGTAAACACTTCGAATTTGCATATGTACGGAACAAAACTGGGACAGGTGTGCGACACCTTTGAGGGAGAACTTAGAAGATTAGATTCATATCCTAAATGTTCCAGCACCTTGTGCATAAATCATACTTGAGAGAAACTTTGGGATACATGGGATCTAATAAAATTTTTACTTAGTTAATTTTTAATCAATTACTGTTACTGTTTTAAATTATTTTTAAAGTAAAAACTGGATTAACCGGACTAATTGTTGTCGATGGGCATTCGGATAATCTAAAATTCGGATACTCGAATGTATGAAGAATAATGTAATGTATTTTTTAAAAATAACAAATCTATACATAGATTTTTTTTAATTTTATTTTCAATAGCACTCAGAATACATGACAATTTTATGAGCTATTTGGCTTATGTCATTCACTCGCACACATACACACACTTTCAAACACACATATAAATTAATCTGATAAATATTACATTGATATTTCACTTCAATAAATGATTCTAGTATTCTGTTCATATAAGGTTATGATAGTTCTAAGGGTCCTCCATAATATCTTTGGGCAGCTTCTTCTTACATATTACATAATTCTGACAAAATGCTTTAAAAAAGTTAATGATTTTTGGTCATATATTAATTTTTTTTCTGTTTTTCGTACTGAAAATTATGAGATATGAAAACAATCTAAACTGAAATTACATAGAAAATATTGAATTATTTTTCTTTAATTATAATAAATTTGTATGTACATCTTAGAGATAACAAATTCATAAATTGTATCAAATTAAATGAGCAAATAAATTGTTAAAATACAATTTGGTATAAATTCAATTGTGGCATACTGTGGCTATTCACAAAAACCTATTACAAAAATTCTAATATAGAGCAACAAAAAGCAAATAAATAGATATATAATGTTACGTAAAAAGATTTAAATATAAATTGAGAATGTCTATATGATAACTTATTAAGTCTAGAAACACAAATTAAGTAAAGTATCTTCAGGATAAACTTTATTGCGAATTAATACTAATCCCAAGAGCAGAGCTTTAATCATATGCATCTGGAATATTATATATATATATATATATATATATATATATATATATATCCATGTGCATATTCTAATAATAATATCAAAATAGATTTAATTAATACAGGTACTGAATTTCTATTATGAATTTATAATAGTTCCTGAATCCGAGCATCAATTAATTATGAAATAGGTATCGACAGCTAGTACGAATTTGGTATATTTACTTAGTTATATATATATATATATATATATATATATAATTTAGCTTAGAATAAATTAGTCTAGTAAATACACAAAGAATAATTCATAGTTGTTAATTTTCAGATTTAGTAGAAATCATTAGAGAAAATACATCTCTACTTTTTTCATACAGAAAAATGATACAAATACTCAAACATCTTTCGGATTCATTCCTAGACAAGTTTTTTTCCTTAAAAATAACAAGAAAGATACAATGAAATCTTATAAGATATTGTTACATAAAAAATTAAAAAAAATTGATTAGAAGAAACATTAATAATTTAGATGAAGAGAAAAGTCTAGTGTTTTATTTGATCGCTAGTATTTAAATTTTTGTTTATTGAATTATTAAAGTTTTTATATTAACAGTGTGGTTTAAACTATTAAATCAACTAAATAAATAATTAAAACTAGTTATGCAGTAATTTCTTATTACAAGGAGGATGGCATAAAATTAAAGCATTTGTTCCACATATGTTCAAGTTATGGGTCGTCGGTGTACGTGAGCAATTTTCCGCAAAGTTTAGTGTCGCTTTCGGACTGATAGTCACATACATCGCCGGTTATAAGCTCTAAAAAACAGGGCTGTATTTATAATTTTGCCTTGAAAATATATTAAACCAAAAACAGAAAAGTCTGATAAATTTTTAATATGAAGATAAAGAATGTTTTTCAAATTCTTTGATATTTGTCCTAAAGCCTTTCACCATTTTTAATATTTTTTTACTACCAAAAATTAACATTTATAGAGTGTGAAGTTTACCTTGTTCGACAGATGCAAATGTTCGAAACTTGAATAACGACTTAAATTTAATATGTAAATTATATAAATGATGATCACTAAAATTAGTATCATTTTTGTTTTATGACTTTGCTATATTTTGCCTTAGTTTTTCCTTGATTGACCAATCCCATTAATCGCGTGCTTCAATATTTACGAGTTAAATCAGGGAATAATACCAAGCCATATCAAGAACATAGTTTTTAGAAACGAGACATTTAGAAGAAATTCTAAATTTAGCTGGACTTATCTGTAGTTATGAGGTTCGTATAATAAATAAAAACAATGTTAGTAGGTAATATTCAAATTTTAACAATTTTTCTATATTTGGATACAAACACAACACCATTCATAATGTATATAATTCCCTAACTCCTCCTCCGTTCCTTCCAGGACATTCACTATTTTCTTTCATACGTGTCAAAAGGAATACTTTTCCCCGGAAAGTGGTATTCAATTTTCTCGGATGGCATTTTAGTTGGGAGGTTTATGTTGCCAACTTTTACGACGACGACTGCGCTGACGCTGATGCATTTCTTAAAAAAAGAAATGACTTCAGGATAAATATTCGATCATGTGCCAACCTACACGCGAAATCCTCCTAGGACATTTACGACACTTGTTACAATGTGGTCGGAAAAGGATTATATATGGATTTACTTT
>NW_020539351.1:0-23857 GCF_003426905.1 Ctenocephalides felis
CAACTGCGAGATATAGCACTAATATTGATGCAACTTTCTCAAGAAATTTAGACAATTTGCTGATTGAATTTATGGCCCTCGCTTTAGTTATCTTGTACCAATCATATCATATTTGGGGTACGGTTAATACTTCATGACTTTCTATAGTTAATAATATTTTAATAAATAGTTTTTTTTCCAAATTATACTTCAAAATTCTCTTTATAATACCATTTTTTCTATATATTCTCCTTAATTGTTTATTGTCTATGTATATGTCATACAAGCCACATGCAAGAACCTCATTACCATAAGTAATAATAAGCTCCTGAATATAACATTTAATAATAAATCAACAATAATGCATGTGTAACATTTATGTCAATTGCAACGTCGAATACGAATACCAAAAATATGTATGAAATTTTTTATGGGTATTCTCTTAAATTTGTACATAAGTAACTTCGAATTATTAAAGCGAATTAACATTTAGAATAGATTTTGATATCACAAATTTACTCCGAAGTGGTTTATTTGAAAAACAGTTAAGGTTTGATAAGTTACATCTTTTGAGTAAGTTCTTATTGCCCTAAGTGTAGAACAATAAGCATCATCTGCTGTATTTTCTGTTTTAAAAAGGAGGATGAATTATTCAGATATTTTTACATAATAAGTAACACAAAAACAGTTTTATACATCCATAGAGTTTATCATAACTTTGTCTAATATCCATTCATAACTATTTTCAAAAAAAAAATTAACCTGGTTGTTTAAATATCTGAAAAAGTTCGCACCATCAAAATTTTGATACTTATTTCATATTTTAATAAAGCTGTGTTACCGCATTCAACAAGTTCAACTTTGAATGTTTGAATGTATGTAACATAACGAAAACATTTGAATTATTTAATAATATATATTCTATCCTAATATTTATTTAAAAACTTATGAATTATTTTTACAAGTAAATTTTTTAGAAATTTCTATGTAACTTACCTAAGCAGGGTTTTTAGTATTTATAAGCTCATAATGCTATATTCTAGTTTATAAATAATTAAAGTTTTATGCATAATATGTATCTTAAAGGTGCAAAAAATCTATCAGGTAAACGAGATACTCAAGCTGTAGTTTTCGTATTTGTACAGACATTCTATTTTTCTGTTATTTTAATTTCCTGTAATTTTGACGATGCGTTTATTTCATGAAATAAATTTTAAGAACGTTCCATCTCGGTAAAAATAGTTGTTTATGAGCGCAATTTAAACTAATGAGTTCAAAAAAACTTAATTCGTTTGCATATTATTGGAAGATACTTTTTGCTAAATGCTTGAAATGAGCTGTATTGGTTGGGGTATTAACAAATTTAATTTAAGGCGATCTCATATTTGAAAATGTTTTTGTCTGAGATGTTTTGCAAACTTGTGCTTTCTATGATATTTAAAAGTGTTAATATAATTTTATAAAGAAAAAGGCGTGCAATTTGATTAAACTCGTAACGGGATGATTACATTTGATAATGCATCCAGATCTTTTATTATTACAAATTGCTGAAAGACGAAAATTACTTATATGCATATCCGGATTACAAAAATGGATAAGTTACAACTTAATTTATTTCAGTCTATAAAATATATTAGTTTGCCTATATATGATATATAATTTGCAAATAATACATTTACATATAATCCTGATAATTACTTAGTGCCATCTCAGATAACATGCGCCATTGAAAATTATTAAATATATCAGTGTACAAATTTAAGAAAAAAAGAGTATAATTTGAATGTATTATTAAAGTAAGAACACAGTAAAACAATAATGAATTGCCAATAACAACATATAATGAATTAAAATATTTGAAATGTGAAATATGTCTTGATCATGAATATTGAAATCAGGTTTAACGTGCGGCCTTACATATGTATTTTGTATATATTTATAAAAGTAAATTCTCATTAACTTTAAAAAAAAATGCATGTTGTAATATTAATACATTTCTATAATAACATGCATATGTAAATATGTGTATCCATACGAAATAAGTTAAATGAATCGGAAGTGAATTCTTAGTACATTGTCCATATATTTAATAATTTACAAAAGCAATATGCGCTAATTAATTGTGTTAATGATAATAAAGAACCTACTTTATGATAAATATTCTATAATTATTTGAAAAGCTCATACAATACTATATTGAAATAATTATAATATTTTAACTATTTTACTGTGTAATCAAGTAATATGCTCTAATAGTCCAATAATATACATATCTATTACAATATGTTTTAAAAATAGTATCTATAAACTTTTTAGCTATTTACTACTAAAATATCATCGCTTAGAATAAATCTCTAGATCTATCTATGTTATAATATTTTTGGTGTTTTATTAAAATCGCTTCTAGTTAGACTGTTTTGTTTTAATGGTCATTACGGATAATAATCAAAAATGCACAATTCGAGTTCACCACAAGTGCGATGTTATATATTGTCTGGTTGAGAATTCGATCTAAACTTGATCGGAGGCATCGTCATTGAACATGATGCTTCTGTATTACGTCTGACCGGTCTGCGTCTTCGGGATGTCCCACAGCCATTTTCCATTTATCTCCAAACATCTGTCCCAAGTAATATCTTAGTCAGATTCTGGTCGCTGCGCTACCAGATACCATTCTCCTTCCTGTAAATTTTGTTGTCTCTTGCAATTCTCTCATTTCATGGTTATTGTTACCGTTTACATTTTTAGGAGTGCTGGTAGGAAGTTCTGTACTTAAAAGCGGGCAGTGTGAATTGCTGTCAGAATCTTCAGCAGCACCCTCATTTCCAAAGAGTCTGTTGTGGTGCATTTTTAAGTTTTCATGACTCAGATGACTTGGGTGCACAGGTGTTTGATTCAAGGGATCTAAATCTGGTGCTAATAGAGCTTCCTCTCGCTTTCCGCCGATTCCTGTCTTACTGTTCTATTTGCCATTTTTGTTTCTAAAGTATGCGCTGGTCCGCCATTGACATTAGTTAATCCGGCTGTGATGGGAACTACCGTAGATACGGTTGCTGGCATAGGAGGCGGTACATGGTTGGGACTTGTGGAGACTCCTAGTTCTGCTGTCAGTTCAGCATTAAGTTCACTTTGAAGAATTTTAATTTTTTGTATCATTTCTTTTATTTCGTACCTTAGTATTCCGAGAAACACAATTTAAGAAAGGCAATCACACAATATCCTAAAACAAATAAAACATCGGCCGTTTGTTTCAGCCAACTTAAGAGTTTTTCTTCACACCCTGCCATATTAGATGCGTGGCACACCCGAGTCGCATTATCGGCTAGTTGAGTAGTGAATCGACCACAGCAGCTGATTGGAGCGTTCCAATCATCTCGCGATCGATTTCCCGTAAGAAAATCCTGTTCACTCACGACACCACAACAAGAGTATTCCCTTTGTAATCGATCCCATAATTCTGTAAACTCTGTATCGGTACCATAATCTCCGGTAGAAGAGATACGCTCTCTAAGAGCTGGTCTTAATTCGGCCCGAATCATTTCAAAACGAAAGATCCAGTAGATTCCAACCACAGCGTCTCCGAGTAAAAGCAATAGCAACGACAACCAATATATGTTCAGAAGACGTTCGTTGAGGCGCAAAGCGCCTAAACATCCCACTGCTTGAAGGAGGCCACTTTGAGCCAAGAGAGCAAGATAAGCATAAACCAAACTAGGTTGATGTAGCGTCAAGTGTGGAATGAGATGGCGCCTGTAGTCGTTGACGAGCAGTTTTCGGCCGCTATGCAGAACGCCAGAACTGCAAACATAAGCACGGCGTTACACGTGTAGATCCATATCCGGTAGTAGCGCATCGCTTTGTAATCGCAAGAGTTCAGCAGTCCTTCCGCGTTGCTTGTCGTAATACTATAATTGTTATTATTGTTTATATTGTTGTTATTATTAACGCGATGATTGCTTAGAGGCATCGGGCGGCAGTTAATCAGCTTCGGTCCTTTGCACTTGGGCGAGTCGTGCAGATCGTTGAATATAGTTCTGTGCTGAGGAGCGGCAACAATAAAGAAGTTCTGCGGTCGTGCAAGTATTGCTTGATATTGTTTAGGATTGGAACGTCGCTATTGTCGACTTCTTTGCGAAGCGGCTCCACAAACGCTTTCGGTTTAAGTTTTCACATAATATCGCCGCGCCTGCTAGCGCTGAAGCATCTACTTGCTCTAACTTCGGTTCCCGACTGTTGTTAGCTTCACGTGGCGAAGTTAGTCGTGCATCCGCCGCCTGAGACAGCATCACAACCATCACATATCACCAACACTGACAACTATTTGACACCAGGAAAGATTTGTTGAAAAATTCGATCGGCACTTGTTAACCTATTTAAGTCTCTAGCAAATATTAATCTGTTTATTCTGCGTCTTAACGCCTGTTATATTTCAAGAACGTTTTCTTAGTATACTTTCACTCTTATTGTTTGTTGTTCGTCGGAAACAATTAACTTTAAACATATTATTCTATGGTGACCTTTTTATATGAATTTTTTTTCAATCATTTTATAGTAGTGCAATGCTTTTACATACGATATAACGATGTGTTTAAAATAACAAATCTTTATCAAAATAAAATCCTTTTCGTTGCAGCAGATTGTCTGCGCTTACGGTGAAGACAAGTAGTCTTAATTCGCATTTGCACATATACAGTCAACACTTAATATCGGTGATTGAAATTCACTTGAGTTTATTTTACTTTTTCAAATGCCTTTAGTTTTTAGTTTTTGCACAGTGAGAACAATATATGTTTTTTTCGTGTACAAACATCAACTTGAATGATCAACTTAACGTATTTTTACATTTAAATTTTATCTTTGATATGACGTCAGTGTTCACATGATATTTATTTTATTCGTGTAAATTCTTGTATTGCATATTTTGATTAGCTTTATTTTAGCCAGCGTGTTTTACATTCCACATTCGATTGATAATTTGAAAATTTTGCTTTGTATCGGCTTTCCTTGCATCGGCATTTGTTACCATTAATTTGCTTCAATATTTTCGCCATGTTTATAGTTGTTTTTCAGTATCTGAAAAAAAAATTAAAACCATTAGTTGAAATTTAATGAAAATAATACAAAAATAGTAATTATTGCAGTTTCATTTTGATATTTTCATATGAATACGGTATAAATTTGAATGTATAATTAATAAAGTGAATGTTTTTTTATAAATTCTTTGAATTGATATTCATATTATCAAACATTGATGAATTTTCAGGTTTCAAAATGATCTTGATGATGTCTGATAAAACAATACGCTTGAACATCTATTAGATAACGTTATTATAATTATTTGATAAAATAAATCTTCTATTCGTATTAAATTCAAAAATATATTGTAATTTGTACCAATCATCTATTAATTCAATAAACATACATAAATATCACAGAATTGTGAAAACAGAGCCAAAACAATCATATTCGATATGAAAACACTGCGCAGTACAAGCGAGCACGTGCCTTCAGACGCATCGAACAAGACTGAATGGCCTTATAGTAAGTATAGCCTTGTCCCGAATTCGGCATTATATCACATAGTAGTTATCTACTACTATTATCTGGATGAAGATATTTTCATGTTTACATCTTATAAACTTGTCGTCTAGGGAAGACTAGGGTGCGACAGTCCGCTGATCTGGCCTGATATTCGTATTCAGCATGATATTTCGAGGCATTCGTGGTGCGTGGCATTCTGCCAAAATAAATATCGCCCACGAACGTGGCAGACTTAAGTCGTTTTGATATTGTGCTTATCTGAAAAACTGCATATAACTAGTGGTGCATGGCATCGTGCCTTAAAACAAATTGCTGGAACTTCCAGAATCGAAAATTTAGAATTTTTAAAAAAGCTTTGGAATTTTTTGAAAACTTTGAAAAAATTAGATTTCTGAGAATTTTGAAATTTTGTAAAAAATTGACCTTTTTCAAAAATTTGAATTTGTGAAATTATTATCATACGTAATATAAAAGTTCGATAGTTTTTTAAAACTGTAAGAAAATTTATGTTTTCACCATAAAATTAAATTTTGTTTTTGGCGGTTTAAAACATTTTGAATCGTTTGACACAAAAATTAGAAAATGTATATGTGTGTATTACAGCCAAAATTTGACTTTATATTAACGTTTTCTGAAATAAGCCTGCAAGGGTTCCAAAAATTTAAGTCATTTGATTAAACTGGAAAAAAATGATCAGTTTAGCGCGACGATCGGACTAGTCATTTCTTCATAATTAGCAGACTAGTAGGGAGCCTGACTACTAGTCGGCATTTGTTGTACCATTGTTTTATATTAATATATCTTGAAATCCACTAATTATATTTCTGTGAAATAAAGATGAATAGATGCAATAACTCTTCCTACACCGAATACAATACAAATAATTATATAACTATTGTTCATTATTTCAAAATTATTTTCTAAAAAAAAGTCGGGTGTTACAACTTATCCCCTGTCTAGGGCTAGTTGTAACATCTACCGGAGCAAGTAGTAACGACAAAAAACGACCTTTATTTATTCTTTGTCTAAGTAACTCTTTTCATAATAAATAAAACATAAAAAATTTGGTGTATCATGTCATATAAATTCTTATCATAAAACAAAGTAAACTGCAATTAATGCAAATAAAAGAAATAATGCCTCTTGTAAAACAATTTACATGAGCCCAATCTTCTTTACTTGAATCTGTATATAATTCAATTCTTGTAGGTTTCAAATAACCCCAGGAGTGTTTTTTTACGTTAATTAAGATAACTATTTACAAAAATTAGCAATCATAAAAAATGTTACACATTATCAAATATTGATAAACTTGAAGCAAATTAAGTCATATTACATAAGAAGTCGATAATAATAACCCAAACCGTAATTTGATGATAGTGTAGTTGTATATTACATGCCAAAAGTGACGGACCTGCACATTTCTGTATATTACAGTTTACGGGACAGTTGCTATGGCAATATTATGCAGGACGGTTTACATGCCGAATTGAGACAAAAACATATTTTAATATCGTTTAAATTGAATAATTGAAAATCCCCTATCGACCCCACCAACGAAACGGTAATTGTTTTATACAGATTTTTTTTTGATAACCAGCTTAATAATTACATTGACGATTGGTAGTCTGCATCATTATTATTATTGTTTTAATGCAGAGTAATAATATGTAATGATTGTAATTATTATATGCTACATGGCATTGTTATTATTATGTTATATGGCATTATTATTATTTTTTGTCAATAGATACTCAATTTGTTTGGTGTTCATAAAACATATACATTTTTTTATGTATCAAAGTAAACATTTAATACTTAGTAATTTATTTGAAGTATTATTTTTATAACAATCCTAATAAAATAATCGATTTGATTTTCCCTTCGAATGATTTTTTCTCGTAACTACGCATGATTAAACGATTTTTGAGCCCTACGATTGCCTTCCTATATTCGATACCATTTATTGTTTCATTACTGCCGATCGTTAAATATCTCTTTGGCAAATGAAAGAATAAAGAAAACACACAAAAAATACAGTAGTATTGTTTGAAACAAGAAAAAAGCAATAAAGCGAGCATGGTTGGGTTGACACGCTGCTCGGTGTGCATGTGAAACGTATTCAATTTATTCCGCGCAAGAAAATATCTGAATTTTCAATTTCTCTTGCCGTATCTCTAATTCTTGGAAAAGCGCCATCCAAGTCATTTTGAAGGTGAAATTAAAATTTAAGAAAAGCAATGGAGTGTTTAGTTTTCATGTAAATTTTATTTCAATTGAGTCAATTGAGGACAACTTCTAGCCAAATCCGATGTTAACTTTTGAGCAGAATTATGAGGTTCTGCAAACATATTTCATTATGAAATTTATGTAACATGAATTTTATGATTAATAAGATTTTTTATTAATACTAAGTGAAAATTTTAGGATGTTGTGATTGCTTGCCTTATGAAGGACCAATTGTAAATACTTTGATTATAACAGTATATATTTATTTTATATTAATAACAAGTTATAAGTATATTTACAATAATTTTATTACTGTTTTTGATTACGTTCTGAGTGATTGATTGATTTGTATGATTTTTTGATAGATGATTTTTTGTTTATATATCAATATAGCCGCATGCTTTGATTGGCGCGAACATTCTCCCGGCCTTGAAATATAGATTTCAAAATAATTGGTAATCTTCATTAATGTGAATTAATTAAGTAGATGTTAGTGGTTTTGGTAACACTCAAATTTAATGAACTGCATTTCTTGATTCTTATTGGAAATCATAGTTTATCTTTTTTTTTTTTAAGTGCTATAAGACCAATCAGTAATAATCAGTTCAGTATTCTCTAAATTGTCTTATAGGAGCACCGTGACATTGTCTCCTTAAACTGAATATTATGGTTGCATTTGCAGACGAAAAAAGTTTGCATATTCTGACTCCATATTCCACGTGCTCTTGTGTTTTGAAGTTGCTGATGTTGAGTAAGCTTGTTTTCGAAGATATCAAGCATTGACACATAGCAAATTGAGGTTTAAGATTTTTGAATATGGAAGTGATCAGTATCTTTTGTATTGGAGTTTAAGCAATATTCAACTATGTTCCGATCTGTGTTTGAATTCTTCCGAAGTGTGAATAATTTGAGGTTTGAAATATAAGCCATGATTGAATATGATTCCACGATATAGTTTCTTTTTCCATGTTATTCGTAATCTTGTTTTAGTTCGATTAAGTTTATTTATTTGCAAAAGTTTATAACATTTCATAGCAAGTCTTATTGTTTTGTTTTATGAATAGATTTTGCAAGATTTATGCATCAACCATTTTGTCGCTAAATCAGATATTAGTTCAAATATAATACTATATTCATTATATCTTGTGTTTAAGAGACATGCGATAAAATAACATATAAAAGCCTTCATTTTTTCATTTAATCTTGTTAACAAATATAAGTAGTAAAGATATAATATTTAAATACACATGTGTAGGTATGGTATCGATAATTGATAGATGAATGGATTTTTGGACAGCGCTATGGGGTGACATTTGTAATAAGTTAAAGTTTTAGGTTTGAGTTTTGATTTGAACCCCAACGTGCAAAATTCCATTTCACCTAAGAATGATGTCAATGTCTTTAGTTTTAAATATTTGTTAATGCGTACTTTAGTTAGGTATGTCTTGCTTGATTGTTAGAACCAATGTTTTTTGCAATGGTTTGTTAATGCGTACTTAAGTTAAGTATGTTTGCTTGATTGTCATGACTTGTTTTGATTTTATCAATTTATTAAGTGATTTATTCATTTTGTTAATCATTAATAAACTCTGTGATGTTCTGTTCTTTGTCATTTTAGTATTTGAACAAAGTTGAGATTCATAATACGTACCAGTTTAATGAGTACATGCTAAACTTGCAATTCAGATTCATATTTCAATCGCAAAAATTGCAAAATTGTTAATCGTGCGATGCAGTCTTTAGTTAGAAGTCAAGGTGGACCTTGGCGCATTGCAAAGCTTTAGTACACTACAATGATTTTAATAAATTGTATGTAACCAGTAGTTTGCATACATTTCTGTTTTGAATAAATAAAATATATTCGCAAAAGCGATTTTATATTTATAAAAATAGAGATTTTAATCATATTAGAGTGATAGTAAGATCGCTCCAATATAATTTTTTATCAAACGCGATACTTAATGCCCGTTTCATTTTTCGCGCAAGAATTTTAATAATTGTACCTCACTTAGTTTGAGGTATAAGTATGCTATGTGTTTTGATAGTGCTATTCTAGACTTTTCCACTATCAATTTTATTTTATAGCTAGAATTTGAAGTGAAAAACACATTCATTCGCGCGCTATATGTATAGATATGTAATTTCATGCTTAGACGATTTGGAGTTGGAAAGAAAAGTTTTGAATGGTTAGAATTCAATTCATAAAGATTGAGTTTAGCTTGCGTTAAAATGTTAGTGAGATTGTTGTTAATAAAAAATTTCATTATTGTATCAGCTGTAGTTAATGAACTATGAACGTTAAAATAATTTCTGGGGATTTCGAATATTTTAAGATGTTCAGTTATGCTTTGTTTAGGTGATTGTTCTGAACATCGTATTGATAAGAACGTATGTTGTTGATTCATGTTTATGTTGTTATTGAAGGTTTTTCCCCGAATTGTTTGGTGAATCTTTCTGTCGTTTATCTGAACTAAAACTTGTTCGATCACTCTCTTTATATCGACCGTTAGTATTGAAGTATAAATTTTAAAATTTGTTTTAATGAAACAGATTTCGTTTCGGATATTCGGTCTAACAAGTTGTAGCTCAGTTAACAGCAGACTTGTATCGGATTTACAAGGTGCTTCCAAAATTACGCGAAAATTAGTTGTTAAATTGATTGACTTTAACACGTCTTCATGAGGTAAATATAAACTTATTTTAGGTATGCTTGCTTTTATGAAGTTATCATATTCGGTGAATTGGTTTCTGTTTGCAAATGAAATATGACGTTTTAATGTTTCTTGTCTACTATATTCTATGTCTTTGATATTTTTTGCAAATTGAATTATAGTACCAAAACTTCCGTCAATAGTCTTAGTTGTATTAGTAATAGAATACTCTTCGCGTTGTTTTTCCGTTTCAGTAAAGTATTGTTTATCGTCGTATGGTTTGCGTATTTCTGAAGATATATCTACTTGAGCTTTAAAGTTAGATTCATGATTTGAAACCGAAATTGATTTAGAAATGTTTAATTGAGGTAAATAAAATTGAGGCTGTTTTATGTTACCTGCATTATTTGTTGTTTTGGTATAATTTAAATTGAGTTCCGAACTAGTATCTGATTTATTCAAGGCTGCTAGCCTAAGCTTTGATAATGTTGTCAAGCATTTTTGGTATTTATCAAAAAACTCTTCTAATTCGTTATCAAATAAATTATCAATTTCTTCTTCATCATCAAGTAAAGTTGCTATTTTGATAACCGTATCTTCAAATAAGTCAAAATTAGGTCTTACATATTCTTTAAAACGGCTTATTTCAGAAATATTCAATTCACACACAGGCATGTGTGACCATTGATTGCAAATCTTTTCGCAATATGCTAATTGCGATTGAATTTCTAGTTGCTTTGTTTTGAGTGATTTTAAAGTTATTAACGATTCCATCTTGTCACAGATCGTACTAAACTTTATTAATTGAATAAGGAAAGATTGATAAGAAGGAAATGTAATTGAATAACCTGGTTTCTTGCTTTGCTTGTGCTTGTAGCTGTAGCTCCAAATTTGAACTTCTTATCTTGATTTTGAACTTCCTCTTTATTTAATCTTGATTTACTTGGTTTATGCTTGTTTTGCTTGATTTCTCCTTCGATTGCTGGACGTCACATCCGTCTCGTATGGACCAATGAAAAATTTAGGATGTTTAAATCCGGCTCGAAGGACCAATGAAAATTTTAGGATGTTGTGATTGCTTGCCTTATGAAGGACCAATTGTAAATACTTTGATTATAACAGTATATATTTATTTTATATTAATAACAAGTTATAAGTATATTTACAATAATTTTATTACTGTTTTTGATTACGTTCTGAGTGATTGATTGATTTGTATGATTTTTTGATAGATGATTTTTTGTTTATATATCAATATAGCCGCATGCTTTGATTGGCGCGAACACTAAGATTGTTCATATCTTATATATAAAAATGGAGCTCTCTTTCAAATGTCGGAATAAAACTCGAAAACAGCTGAATCGATTTGGCCAGTCTTAGTCTTGAAAAATTCGTGCCAATCCAGAGAAAGTCCAAAAGGTGAGAAATTATTTACAATTAACTTTACATTTTTAATTTGAAAATTTTTGTAGAAGCGTAATTTAAATAAAACAATGGACGGTGGCAATTTCGTGAAATGTCAAACGCTTTTGACAGATGATGTTCAATTACGTTTAATAGGATGTTTTACGCGAATATTATTTATTTATGATAAATTTGTAATAAGTAGTTTTGTTTGTAGTTTTATTTATATACAAAACGTTAGTAAACGGGCCGCAAGTGTTACTAGAGACTCAAAATATAAACTTTTTTGATATGTTAATATGAAAAAGCACTTTTTGCCATATTTTTCTCAAACACGGTGCTCTGAAAGATCTCATTTGTATAATTATATACTCATTGGTATTTATAAAACATTTTCTAGGTTATATTATTTTTTATTTATTTTATTTAAATTCAGAACCTAAATTTGGTATCCATCAAATGGGCATTTTGTCGAATAACATTTTTCCAGTTATAATTTCCCAGAATTTATCGCAGAATAGATAGTGATATAAAGGTCCGGGATTAAAAAGGTCCACCACCGATGTGTCAAAAATCAGTAAAGTTAAGCATTGTTTTTTAACAATATTTGAAAGTAGAGGATAAAAGATGTATAGCCAGCTACAAACTTGATTTAAAAACGATAATCTTTGAAATGGGGGAGATAAACGGTAATCTTTGAAAATCCATAATAAAAGTATTTTCTTCCGTTGGTAGTTTTAGTTAGTTAGTTAGTTAGTTAAAAATGTAATTATTTTGTAAAATACCTTTAAAATTATAATAAGGCTTTAAACCTTTTGCCACCTGCCGTTACAAGTTACCCCGCATATAGGATAAAAAGGTCTAGATAACAAATTTTTGGAAGACTTCAAAAAAGCACATTTCTACAATGATGAAGTGGAAGTCAGTTTACTGAACGTAGTCAGATAATTGTTCGTTTGATATGTCTTATTTGTCGTGATATAATTGTTATGGTTTTCACAATATAGTTTATATTTGCTCAAAGTCAAATTGGACCTTTGTGCTTCGCCCTGCTCTACATATATACTTTTTATTAAATTTACTTTAATTCATCGAATGTAACTTGAAACTTTTCAAAAAGCAGGTCAAAGAAGAAATACTTAATTCATTTTTTATCTCTCCTCGCATATTCCTGAAACTGTTTCGATGTGGCACTATACTACTGCTATATGCTGGTTTATTCTTTGTTTATTTTCATATATTATTCTTGTAAATTATAAACCTATAATGAAACATATGAAGTATATTCACACTCTTGGTGGATTCTGTGACAAATGAAAAAAACAGTCATTGAATTTATGAGAGATAAAGATCAGACAAGCATTCGATTTATTTTGAGTATGTGAAAAGTTGATTACATTCTGGACAAGGCTGGTTGAGCGACACCACCAGACGTTTAATACAAAAAAATAAAATGATCATCTTGCATACAAATATAAAATTCTGATAAAGTTTCTTACGTATTTATATTATTTTACTAATGATATTTAAGTTTTATAGATTTTTTTGGGTTATGGACCAGTATTGAAAATTTCTATATTCAAATAACGATTTGAATATAGAAACGATTTGAATATTTTAAGTGAAACTTTTGTATTTTGTCCAGATTGTTTGTACATCGTGCAGAAAAATGTAGCTTTCTATAAATTAAATTTACAATTAATTTTGACATTTTTCGCTACATTGTGCCGATCAAATATTCAACTAGTGGTGTATGGCGTCAAGCAAATTGCTGGTACTTCCTGTACCGTGGGAATTTGAATGAAATATTTGAGGAATTTTAAATGTTCTCAAATAATATATACTTCGTAGACAAAATATAAGATATTATGAATTGGATTACGACGTGTATATATATAATATATATAATAAACACCTGATGATGAAACGTTTTTCTTTCCGAAACGTCGTAATTAAATATCTACAAAAACAAATTGTTTTTTATTTATTAGATTTATTGTTTGGAAAAGAAATATATATCAATTTATTGAAAAAATCCAGGACTTGTATATATATATATATATATATAATATATATATATATGTATATATGTATATATATGTATATATATATATATATATATAATATAAGCACAACTTAATCAAGCGGAATTAAAATGAAGAGCATTATTTATTTTTATTTATATCATATTTATAACTGACTTATTTTTGACTTTTTCAAAAAAAATTCTCCGCGCTGTCAACACAAGCAAAATGTTTTTGAAACATTCGAATCGGATACTTGTCAAACTGTCATTTTTTGCACTTTTAGCTTCAAATTATTCAAATCGGATGCTCTATTCCCTCAATAACTTAATTTCAATTTTTGCACTTCTGTAATTCAAATCGATTGATCCGTGCGCTCAAAAACGTGGACGAAAAATTGTATCGACACAACACACGCATACATTCAATTTCTCTAAGGTATGCCAAAATGTTCAGAAACCTTTGAAACGTAAAGATATTGAAAAAAAAATTTTGAACTATTACTATAAATTAAAAAACTCACGAGAAGTTAAAAAATTGTTGATAAATGTTACTTCACTGACACAATTTCTCTATAATTTGGTATTAAATTTAGCTTATACCAGAATTTTATATTTTCGTCGCACTACTGTATGTTAGAGGAGGGAAACGAGTGAGGAAATGCTTCAAGTTTCGTTTCCGTCTTGGCACAATGTTATCCGACGGGCGTGAGCGATTGATTGTTATCATATCCGTTTTATTTGCGAGCGTGTCGCCCATCCCTCCGATCTATTCGCGATTGAGGTTTATAAATTTAGGCACTATTTGCTATGCAAACCCAGAAGATTTGTCACGCCATATCGCCATTTTAATTTATCTTGATAAATATTTTATTGATTTAATTATATTTGATTATTATTTGTTGATTAATATCTTAGTTAAATTTTATTAATATTGCATAATTCTATATGACGCGGTTTTATACGAGAGAATTACCACACCGAAATCAGCTTTCATTTCTTCATAGAACTATCTTAGTGAAATTTTATTAATATGGTATACTATATGACGCGGTTTTATACAAGAGAATTATAACACCGAAATCAGCTTTCATTTCGCCATAGAACTAACAATATATATTAAAACTAGTGGGGTGCATGGGGCATGGCATCGTGACTTAAGGCAAATTGCTGGAACTTTCCGTACCGTAATTAAAAATTTTGGTACCGAACCCAAAACAATTTACACAAAATGTGTACACATTATTTAATCTATAAAATATCTGATAATTTGATGTACATATGTCCAATAAGCATTTTTGACCGCCAAATGACATTTTTTTCATTATTTTTATTGAGAGTCCCTAACTGCTGGACCTGCGTTTCATCTTGTCAAAAGCTGATCAGCACGTCTCATTATTAATATGAATCGAATGTTTTTTAAACTATTCAAATCGGTTGATCGGTGTTCCCGAAATCGTCGACAAAAATTTGTATCTGCACACACACACGCACACATACATCCATTTCTAAGCTATGCCAAGATATTCAGAAACGTTTGAAACGTAAAGATATATAAAAATTTTCGTTTTCGATTTCTTTGCGATTACTATAACTTACCCTACGGGAAGTTAATTATTTATTGTTGTAACACCAAATATTAATAAATTCAGTATTGTTTCAAAGTATTTTTTTTTCAAAAAAAAAATTAAATTTGTTCTTGATCGCATTTTAATATAATAATCAATAGTATTAAAATGCAAACACACTATTCTTATTCGTTATGAAGATTGAAATTATAATATCAAAATACAACCTTTCCGACATGCAACATAAATGTATCAGTTTCTTGTTGGCAATTGAATTGCTTTCTAATTTTTATCGTTAGACCCTTAGATTCCTATTCTCTTTTTTAATAAATATCCTATCTCACTCAATATGGATTTTATAATCTAACTGTACTGAAGATTAGTATGAAAAATTTGAAGTAAAAACATATATAATGTGTTTTTTATTTATTAATCGAATTTAAAATAAGAAAAAAAGTAAGCAATAAGTAAATGTTGTTAATGGCAAGGATGTATTAATATTAACACTAAATCTACCAACAATTCATGTATACTTACACTTACCGTGCAGTCAAATTGACCTACAATTAAAAGGTTTCCTATTTTATTATTTAATTTTATTTAAATAAAAGAAATTTTTATGAAGTTTTATCTAAATATATCTTTGTACTATTTTTAAAAGAAATTTTGAGAAAAGAAATACAAATAAAATTGAATATTTTTGCAGAATGCCATATGCATACATGATATACTTTATTCGCCTTTTAAATTGTTTACAAATTATTTTGGTCTGAAATGTTTATTTTGCGCAAATATGTTTGTTGTTATGTGGTATTTGTGAAATTTTATTTGAAAAGTTTTTCGCCCGCTCATAACCGAACTTATGACAATGGTGATACAAACTTGATTTTTTTGAGATTTTGTATAGACATAGCCAAGTTCAAAAATTAATTAATATAAAACTTCGTGCCTAAAAATGCTTTTCGTCGTCCCTCTATACAATTTTTACGCATTTATCCAGCTAGATTCAAATTGTTGAAATATACTTAAAGTTGCCACCTACAATTTTTCGACTACATGTTATATTTTTTTGTCATCTGGTCTGCCGCATTTTCACCAAACAATGTTCTAATAAAAATTATATTAGTTTTCGGTACACATTTGCTGCCTTCTCCTATTTCTATTGGGTAATGTTTGAAACTTGCGACTAGCATTTTTTTGGTTTACTTTTATACCCCGTGAGAGTAATGATTTCCCGAATATGAAAACCCATTTATTATATATTTACTGTTGACTTCACACACCATCCAGAAATTTATTCTAATTTGTCTAATTCATTCGGTATACCTTGAATAAATCTGCATCTACTTTTCTAAGGAAACAACTCACCAACTAATATTATTTTCCGCCGATCATTTTGACCAGCGCAATAATTAGGCCACATAACAAGCTTTTTTCGAAAAATAGAAAAAATAACTAAAATCAAAGAGTAACTAGTGGTGCCTTGAGGCAAATTGCTGGAACTTCCAGGACCGTAACGAAATGTTCGAGGAATAATAAATATTTTCAAATAGATTATTATAAATATTGTAACATTTGTCTAATAATTATAAAAATTATATAAATTGAATTGCAATGTTGAAATTATTTGTTTTAAGTATATTAGAACTTTAGTCAGAATTAAAATTAAAATCTGAATTATCTTCGACAAAAAAAAAATTCTGAAAAAAAAATGGAAATTTTTTTTTTCGACAATTTTTTTTCCCAAAATTAATTATTTTGTTAAAACAAGCAAAAAGTTCTTTGAGTAATTCAAATCGGACGCTTAGTTCTCTCAAAAACTGTCAGTTTTTGCACATTTAGCTCTTTCGAAATGGCTGGGCCTGCTTTTGCCAAAAACTATTAACCACTTCTCCCAATCATTGCTAATTGAATGTTTTTTACATCATTCAATTCGGATGCTCCGTTCTCTCAAAAACTCTAAATCTGATTTCTGCACTCCTGGTTCTTTATCTCCGTAACTGCTGGACCCGCCTTTACCAAAAACTAATCTGCACATCTTCCTATCAATAGGAATCTAATGTTTTTTGAACCATTGAAATCGGTTGATCCGTGCGTCCGAAAACGTGACCGAAAAATTGTATCCATACATACATACACACACACACACACACATACACATCCATTTTTTCTGAGGTATGCCAAAATGTTCAGAAACCTTCAAAACATCGAGAAATGCAAAAATTTTCAATTTCGATTTTTGAACAATTACAATAACTTACCCTACGGGAAGTTAAAAATAATAATATTAGTATATTCTATTCTAGGAATTGCAATTTAGTTTAATCAAATTTAATAATTGTATTTCAACGTTTAATAATGTTCAAGTATTACAGAAAGTTTGCAACGCCAGAAATTTAATAGATAGATATAGTGTTAAGTTAACAACATATTATTAACATATTTTTTCATTGATGTAGACTGACTTATTGATGAAGGTCGATGTAGACCATATAGGGAATCACTGGTCTATACCTTTTATCAAGAAAAATTCGGTGCGACACATATCTTTTGTTAGTAACTTCGTGAGCTTTTGCAGAGAAACGTAGAACTGAATAGAAATTTAGTATTTGAACTAGAGATGGGCTTATTATATCCGAAGCCGGATCGACTCGGATTTGACTCCGCTTCACGGTGGAGTTATATCCGTTAAACAACTCCACGACTCCGACAATTTTGAACCCGAAATACTCGAAACAAATGTGTTCTATAGTACGCTGTTTATGTATCTAAGGATTTGTCAAATCCCATTAATTATTTGAAATAAAAATTTATGATTACTTATCAATAAAATAATTTTTCTAAAAAATTCACGAATAAATGACGGATTGTAAAATTTTTCGGTCGACCAGATGATCGACTCAGTGACTCGTATTTTTAGCAGTGTTGACCAGAGTAAAAACGCAAAACTTGAGAATCAAATTCAATTTAATGATTTCCTTTTGATGAGAAAATAAATGATTTTTTGGATTAATTTTATATAAAAATTATGTAGTAAACTTTGTAATAAAAGCAAAACATAATACTTCTGCTTTTAAAATTTTTCTTCTGCTATTTCCATTTGAGAATTAATATTATATCGCGTAGTTCGATTAGCATATTATTACTTTTACACAATTATATTATTGTGTAAAAGTAATAATATAATACTGAATATTTTTTACTGCTTAAACACTAATGATATCACTGATAAATTTTGTACTCTAAAGTGTTGTTATTTCAGGCTATGGAAAAACAAGATTAAACTAGTTGGTTTGGTATTTAGCCTTGAGGCAAGTTACATGAACTTCCCGATATGTGTAAATAATCGACTTATTCAAAAAAAAAGTGTAAATAATATACTTTATCAATCCTACTTTAAGAAAAACGATAATAATTTTAGCATAGTTTGACAATTTTTTAAAATTAAACTACTTGTCGTAAGGCCGTAATATTACAGCAAGTTCTATAAGACCATGATGTATATCGCCAAAAAAAGTTTCATGAAAATCGGCTTAAATCTTCTTTTCAACAGTTCATTACAAGAAAACGGGTCGATAGATTTTCACCTAAAATTAATCAGTACCATTCCCAACTAATATCTTTCGAACAGTTTTTGATTTTTTAAAATCGGTTCGGTAGGATGAGCTTAAATGTGGACGAAAAGTTTAACCATTTTTTTCAACAGTTAATTACAAGAAAACGGCTCGGTAGATTTTCACCTAAAATTAATCAGTACCATTCCCAAATAATATCTTTCGAACAGTTTTTGATTCTTTAAAATCGGTTCGGTAGGATGAACTTAAATGTGGACGAAAAGTTTAACACTTTTTTTCAACAGTTAATTACAAGAAAACGGCTCGGTAGATTTTCACCTAAAATTAATCAGTACCATTCCCAACTAATATCTTTCGAACAGTTTTTGATTTTTTAAAATCGGTTCGGTAGGATGAGCTTAAATGTGGACGAAAAGTTTAACACTTTTTTTCAACAGTTAATTACAAGAAAACGGCTCGGTAGATTTTCACCTAAAATTAATCAGTACCATTACCAACTAATATCTTTCGAACAGTTTTTGATTTTTTAAAATCGGTTTGGTAGTATAAGCTTAAATGTGGACGAAAGGTTTAACACTTTTTTTCCAAATTACAAAGAAACGGCTCGGCCGATCGTCGCACAAAACTGAGAAACGATAATACTCATCTAGATACATCAAATGCTTTTTAAATATCTGAAATCGGTCCGGCCGTTTTTGAGCAAACGTCGATGAAAGTTCTAATTTTGACAAATGCCAAAAAGATCATACTAATTTTTGCAAACTTTGACGAATTTTTAAAGCTAAACCATTTGTCGTAGGGCCGTAATATTTTAGTATGATCCAGAAGACTATGGTATCTACCGTCAAAAAAATAATCATAAAAATCGTCGAAATTTTTTTTTTGAAAACTTAATTACAAGAAAACGGCCCGGCCGATCTCCACCAAAAACTAATCAGCACGATTCCCAACCAATATCTTTCGAACGGTTTTTGAATTTTCGAAATCGATTCAGAATTGCGGGCTAAAACGTAGACGAAAAAATTTTCACTTTTCTGCGATTTATAAAGAAACGGCTTGGCCGGTCGTCGCACAAAATTAACAAACAATAGTCCTTATGGAAATACATCGAGTGGCTTTTAAATTTTTGAAATCGGTCCAGCCGTTTTCGAGAAAACGTCGATTTACGGCAAAAAATCTGTTCACATACACGCACACACACACATACACACACACACACACATACTTTTTCCAAAGTTGGTCTCATTCGATTCAGAATGGCTTGAAACGTCGAGAAAACATAAAATTAGCAATTCGGATTTTTTGATGAAAACATAAACTTCTCCTTCGGGAAGTTAATAAATGTATTTCGTTTCGTATATTTTTGCCGTCATTTACGGCCAAAGATTGTCGTAGTTAGAAATATGACCCCTAACTATTCAATAAATTATACATTTGAGCTATTCACACTTGAATACAATTTCATTGTTCTGTATCTTTAAAGTAACATTTTTGTATTTTCTGGAAAATACAGAATGGTATTTATTTTGACTTTTATACCTAAAAAAGGTCATAAAACTGCCTGCGAGACAAGAAAATGACCTCTTCCTTCCCAAATCAAAAACGACAAAAACACTAAATTCCTGTACGAGTTAACAGATTTAATACCAGTTTAACGAAGTCGGATATGACAAATCCTGTGAAACAACTCCACTCGGATTCACTCCGAGGGAGGAGTTGTATCCGAGTGATAACTCCGGAGTGAGTTACCCATCTCTAATTTGAACTTTTGATGATTTCTATTATAAAATACGGTCATAGTTTCCTATTTAATCCTTTATTCGAACTTTGTGCATTTGCATGTTTAATCCAACGATAAATTTAGTTTGTTGTTGTGCAATTGTGCTTTATATTGCCACAGGCGTGGAGTTTGCAAATCCCACGGCTGCATGCGATGCGGTACGTGCCTTAAGCGGTTCGTTGAACCGTAGGCCGTAGACGCTTCCGCGTAGACTCCAGACGGTAACGAATGCAATCTATCCACCTATGATAGGCGCTGAGCTCGTAGACATTTTCAACGATATATACAGACTTCGGTGCAAATAAGTCTCACGTAATAACATTTCATATTAAAATTTGAGGAAAATCAAATGAATTGAAAGATTTCAAGGAGATTGCAAATATAATTCATTAGTTGATCAAACTTTATGCAAAAATACCACTTTTTATAAGTTCTGGGTTTTGAAAGAGCTGATAATTGACACACGTCAATTACAAGGCTGCTGCTTAAAGCAATATTGAAGCCGTTCATTCATCCTAAAGTAACTTTCTGTGTGTTTGTGCAAAAAGACTTACATTCTGACTTTCTTTCAATGGTATTTAGTTTTTAGATCAATGTTGAAAATTACTTGAGTGCATAAACGTTATTTTGATGATATTTTTTCTACAAAATTTTGATGTTTTCATTTAGTTTTGAAGAAGAAACAAATTAGATTAAATGACAAAAAACGTTTATGATTATTTGCTGGTATTTGCTTTAAAAGAGGCATAAATGAATTTTGCAGCTCAGTAAAAACTGAATTTTATTTCATAGAATGAATTTTTACCAGTTTGCTGAATTATCTTTTTTACTAAACTATTGCTTTCTGCTTAACTTTTTTGACTAAATTATTATATTTTTGTACGGATTTAAATTTAATTCGTTTTTTTTGCTTCATATATCGAAGAATGTCTACAATGACAATTGAAAGTATGCGCTAACAATGAAGTTATAAAGTTGTTTAGATTTTCTAAGTATACATTATATTAAGTATATATTAAGTTTAAACATGGTTATATAAGACAGAGCGGAGTAAAACGGTCTAATTCGACTTCAAATAATTATGTTTAAACCAAATAAACTACATCACGACACATTACCCGTATCGTAAGAAACGACTATCGAGCTATGTTCAGTCAATTCTTAATTATATAAATGTTTCTTTGCAATTTTCTAAAATGTGTTATCTGGCCCCTTTTACCCTATTGGCGAGTTTGAACAGATTCAATGTCTTATTTTTAATTTAAGGCATTTTTCAAAATTGTCTGCGTTATTCAACCAATGCAAAATATACATTTTGTAGGTAAAATTTTAATGATTGATCTAGTAATTTGTCAGAAATATTCATCAGCAAAGTTGGAATAACTATTTATTTAATTTATAACTTGTTTATTTTTATTTACAACTTAATTTACTATTTTTTATATTGTTTACACTTTTGCGAAGGTAAGAGTTTAGGTGGTCTTTCTTATCTCACCCACTTGTATGCTTTTATAGAGGTTAAATAAATTACTGTTAAATCTAGTTTGTTTATTACTTGTATAAGATTTAAGGTTATAAAATTACAACCTTCTGCCCTTTACTTGCAAATACTGATTTAAGACATTCCTAACTTCACTTTTTTGATATCGTTGGTGGACACTTTTTTACCCGCAGACCTTTAAATTCCGCTCTAGCCTAAATTTTATATATATTAATATAAGTGTACGTAAAGCTTCAGAATACAATACACCACAAATTTTGTATTCAAAAATATTAATATTTTGCATATTTTTGCAGTCAAAAATATTCATATTTTTCATGTAGTTGCGAAAACCATAGCTTTACGTAGTCCTATATTACTATAGAATCCTGATTTTAGGTTTGTTTTATTTCTGTGTAATATATTTTCTAATTACTTTCCACAACGATAATTTTGTATCAAGGTATATTTATTTTCGCGTGCAGGAAATGCTCCTAAAATAGTTATCCGGGGCAAAATCCGATAATGCACCATCCGATAGAGTATGCTGATAATATTTTTACGTTTGTTGGGCGTGTCGCGTCCCGTATGGAAACCGGCGCCGAGCCCAGTTGAATAAAACCGGGTTTAAAATAGAAAATCTAATTGCAAATTGAACGCGCATCAAAACAAATCTTATATACTAGATATATTTTCTCTATATTGCAAATCATTTGATATTTGTTTAGTTAATTACAGAGAATATCTATAAATATATGTATTAATAGAAATATTATTAACTTCCCGTAGGGTAAGTTATAGTAATCGCAAAAAAATCGAAAATGAAAATTTTTATATATCTTTACGTTTCAAAGGTTTCTGAACATTTTGGCATACCTTAGAAAAAATGGATGTATGTGTGTGTGTGTGTGTGTGTGTGTGTGTGTATGTGTGTGTGTATGTATGTATGTGTGTGTATGTATGTGCGGATACAAATTTTCGTCGACGATTTCAGGAACACGGATCAACCGATTTAAATAATTCAAAAAACATTCGATTCGTATTGATAAGGAGACGTGCTGATTAGTTTTTGGCGAAGGCAGGTCCAGCCGTTCCGAAGATATGGGGCAAAAAGTGCCGAAAACGGTAACTCAGTTTTTAAGAGAACGGAGCGTCCGATTTAAATAATTCAAAAAACATTTCACTTGTATTGACAAGATGAAGAATCGATAAAATTTTCATAAAGGTAGGTCTAGCGGTTTCGGAGATATGGAGGAAAAAGTAAAAAAAATAGCCATTTGGCGGTCAAAAATGATCATTAGACATATGCTCATCAAATTATCAGATATTTTATAGAGATTTTAACAATAAGTATACATTTTGTTAACATTCCTATGGGTTCCGTACCAATGCTTATGCGTTAGACAGCGACGCGGCGCTTACGCGCTTTATATTTTGTCCCTATGCAGTTAAATCAGTACGATTGCTTTGAAAAAAAAGTTCAGATCTTCCACAATATGTCAAAATAAAGAAAAAAAAATTTTTTTCAAAAAAAAAAATTAAAAAAAAAATTTTTTTTTCAAAAAAAAAATTTTTTTTTTTTTAAATTTTTTTTTCAAAAAAAAAGTAATTTTTTGTCCATATATAT
>NW_020539352.1:0-28421 GCF_003426905.1 Ctenocephalides felis
CCGAAACCACAACGCCTAAAGGATGGCCAGCACACAACCACAACTACAATCGTCGTCTAGCAGCCAAGGCTCACACTTGAGCAAAGCCAACCCAGTTAAACTAGCCAACCCAAAGACGAGGACCAAAGGGCAAAACAGGACCCTAGGAAGAACACCGGAACAACCCGGAAAACCCAGGAGATGGCAATAATTTCATCTTTGGATTTAAGAGCCGAGGCCGGCTCTAGTGTGACGGGGGGGGTGTAACGACAATTGGTATTGTCGTCAAAAGGGTTGCATAACCACCAGTGCAATGGGGCTCCCCCACCTACGTCTACTAGGGTGCCTGCAATATAAGGTCCAGTCTGGGGTTGAAATGAAGCATTAAGAATTGTATCATCCTCTGAGGAGGTCAGTGGGTCCACGCGCCAGGCGCTGGACGTTCCAGCAAAGGTCAGATGCAATATTGTTTTATAAGGCTAATCCCTCCGTCGGTATCCGTTATAAGTTACCTGTTTAGTATACTCCTTTATAGCTGTAATACTATACTCCGCTAGTATAGAAATTAATAATAATCTATCAGTACGTTGGAGTTTAAGGGGGTATTCTACTGTAGAAGCATGAATTTTACCCGGTTTTTGAAGCGCTGTATAAAGGAAACAAATAATATTTTTACTATCGATTTTTTTATCATTTGTTTATTGATATTTTATTATTACATAAAAAAAATTATTAAAGAAAAAAAATTAGAATTCACAAAGTTATGAGCAGTCAAAGTGGAAGCTCCAAAAAAAAAGAGGGTGTCCTGGCGTGCATGATTCCAACCCTCCTGGTGATCCGAAACATAAAAAAAAGATGGATTCTTAATTATTATAGATGTCGCTATCGTATGAACCTTGGATAAGTCAAAAAAAATTTTTTGTTTGAATGGCGGCAGTTTGAAAAAAAAATTTTTTTTCATGTTTTTTTTTTAACAATTCCGAATTTTTTAAAAATACTAAATGAAAAGTTATAGTTTTTGGAGAGGTCCATGCGATAAAGCAACGTATAGAGAAGATCCTCTCCAAATTTGAAGTAAATCGGTTCATTAGAACTCGAGATATCCTTACCGCCAGCTCGAAAAAAGTAGTTCCGAGAAAAACGCGTTCAAAGTTTTGAGACAAGTCGTACCCGAACCGAGGCGACGTCACTAAAACGGCGATAACTCAGGAAATAATAGTAATTTTGTAAAATCCTTTTGATGACATATTTTTGAATAACTAAACTTTGAAAATATGAAAAAAAAATTTTCGATTTTTTCAAAATTCTACAGTAGAATACCCCCTTAAGTATAGAACATGACTGTGCGTAGACACAGCCATGCCCGTAGATCTGTAATAATAATTAGTAATAATTAAATAAGATAGAAGTACATTCTCTTTCATTCGCGTAGTTAGTTGGCTTTTCCACAGGTAATTACAGGGTGGTTATAGAAGTCGGGTTAAGGAGTTGGTGTAACCCTTTCGTAACGGAGATGCAACGCTAGATGTAATATTTGGTAGTCGTTGCAATACTCCTGAGAAGGCGACATCAACCCTTTTAATCCGTCACAATATATATTCAATGGAGATACAAACAAGCCAAGATGAAGAAGTAGCCAGAGCTCTTTCAAAGTTGTCATTTGACATAAAAGAGATGGAACTGGCTCTGAATGAGCTGATGACTTTCGTCAAGAGAAACGAGGCATCAGCTTCACAGATTCAATCCATGAAAAAAAACTAACTTTATGTTACCTATTAAGACAAATGAAGATTACATCAATGCTAAAAACTGTATGAGCAAAGACCTTACAACTTTGTTTTGAAGTGTGGGTCGACAGGGTAAAAGAAACTTCTCCGCGTTAAGAGTTTCTAACTGCATTATAGGTAAAACATATTAAGTTGGCATTATTTGCATATTTTAATATTAATGCTATTATAAATGCATATTCATCTTTTCATATTAGTGTAGAAAAGGTCCGTATAAGATTTCCAAATGAAACGGATCAAGGTATATTGCGATCAATAAGATATTCTCTAGGGACTGGGAAGGGGGAAAAATAGGATAAAATCTAAGACGCTTAACGTAGATTTAGAGCACGCTTAATTCTAACTTTATATATATATATATATATATATATATATATATATACATATATTATATTCCAGATGATTAGTTTTTGGATATTTTTTATGAATTTTTATGTTTTTTACATATATCAGACATACAGCATTTTTTATACAATTTGATAGATTTTGATGACTATGATTATTGAATTTTTTTACAAAGTTTAAGAGCATCTCAACGCCAATTACAGAATTATTGATATTTATCATAATACATTTAGTAATCAAATCGGTAATACTTGCTGTAAATTTGTATGTTGATAAATTATTAACTTCAAGAAAATTCAAATTACAGTTAGCAAATAAATTGTAATATGGCTGTGATTTCAGATATATGCTCATTCGAAAAGGTAAATGTGATACCTATTCAATTATTTCATCCACACACATTATCTTTTTATTAGGGAGCAATATATGACAATATATGGCAATTAATTGACGAATATATTTTATATCCAGTAGTCTGCATGATAGTTGTTGCAAAGGCTTTGCTGGTCTTCGTATCAATTTTAGTAACTGTCCCAAATAACTCTCAAATGGAAAACAACTGTACTGGTCAACACTGATTTATTCCCTTACTGTATCATTTATCATGTGAGAAATACCATGAGTATTATATACAAGCATGCATTCTCCATATAATTTTGGCAATCGCAAACAAAATATTTCGATCATTACCAATGTCTGATCCCATAATTTTTTATTAGAGTTTCTGAACATACAATTCTCATAGCAGCATGAAAGTTAAAAAAAAAATTATATACCTTTCTGGGCATATAAGTTTTTAGGACTGCATGTAGCATGAAAAATCTAAACTCTGTCGCCTTCCATTTTTCTAGATCCTTAAATCCACGAGGTTTCAAGATACAAGATATAATAGTGTGACTTAGAGCGCATGACAGACTCCGATTTTTTATCCAAGAATTCAATAGTGAAATGAAAGAAAATTTTTTATCCAAGAATTCGCATGAAATTGAAAAAAAAAGTGGTGCACATGTGGAAGACATTCCTTTTTCCGAAATTTAAAAATCGTATATATAAAAAATTAAATATTCAACTTGAGTTTACATGGTACAAGCAACGACATGAAAAAGCATACTTAGATAAAATATGGATGAGAAAATTTGAGCATTACAAACATTGAAACGTATATGGAACTAAAAAAATATAGATGAAGTATTTTCGTTTCTAGTAAAGAAATAAAAACTTAACCAATTACAAAATGCGCAGTCTCTTGTATGTTCAAAAATAAATCTTATGCAACATTAAATATGTTGTTGCTTTAATGTAGTGATAGTGATGTAATTTAATATGTATGCTGCTTTAATATAGTGGCAAAATAAAAAAATGGAACTAAAATTATAAGAAACATGTTTTACTTTTATTATAGCGATAGTATGTGCTATTAGTAACTATAATTATATTATTAATGATTCATATAATTTTACATTCATTTTAAAGTTATCACATTGAATGTATTGTAGAAATGTATTCAAGCGTTTGTAGTTTTCCAATTGTAAGTTTAGTAAAAAACAAAGAAAATTTTATTATATCTTACAAGTTTATCCTACAAGTTACATGTGTTGATCGTTGAATATTTAAAATTGGTTAAATATAGCCAATTGCATTAAAAACTGATTATTCTCTTCAAGAATTTCTTAATATTTGCAAATATCAATACAAATTTTTAATATCGATTTCGAGTGCGAATCGATTTTACTCTATATTACTTTTTCTTTATATAATATCCAGGCTGCATAACATGTTTCAATTTCCTTTTTATATCAATTTAACAAACTTAGTAGATACATAAACATAAGTGATTTGGTAAAGATTGGGAAGAACTTTTACCAGAGATCAGTTAAGTCAGTCGAAGGTCCCAAGATTTTACAATCACAATTGAATTGGACAAATCAATCTTCACGACCTTGAATAATTTATATAAGTATTGAAATATCTTCGTTTGCCAATAGATTATAGCATTTTATACATGGTTACGATTTGCGTACAAATTAAAACAATCCTCTTGATTTGAACCTTTGAGCGAATATTATTTATTGTGATGTCACTTCCTTCTTCGACTAAACTAAGGTCAATTATACCATTTGATCCATGAGTAAGAAATCCGTACAAATTAAAACTATGTTTCTGATTAATTATGCATGGCGATGAAGAATCTTCAAGCTAATACTATTTATTGTGATGGCACCTTTTCTAAATATCTCAAAATTATTAAATGTGTCAAAATTCCTTCTGTGACTGAATTATAGATATCATTTTATTTAACATTCGGTATTGATCTTCGAAGAAAAATAATCTAGTAGCCAAATAGATACAAAATTAAATGAAAAAAATGTTGAAGTATGAAGTATGAAGTATTCATACTTTGCATCCGCTTCAAATTTGATATTTGGTTAATAATGTAAATCCAGGGCTGTTTCTTCTGTTTGGTCGAAAACTACTTTGAGTAGTTCACAATCAAAAAGACATAAATGTCCTTGACTAGATTGGAACCAACTTCTATTTGGATTTTTCAAATAGTTTGGCACAATAAAGCCATCGAATCATTGCCATCACAATGATCATTATAAATCAAATTTCCTTTTTCATTGTCATGTGTGATTTTTCAACAAATAAACCAAGAAAATTGTAATGTAAATAAATCATAATTACTGACACTATCGAAATCGAAATTGTATATGAAATACCGTGTATTATACACTAAATCCTTGTGTTATGCATTTGTCTCAATCAAAGTTAATTCCTTCCATGACATGTTATATGCTCATGTTATTTTACGTAGGTTATTTTACCTATGCTCTCTTCAAATATTCATATCGTCTGTCATATTGAGATAAATGAGTAATTATAGTAAGTATTAATCATATTGTTTACTATCTTGTTTTACTTCCAAAAATACTTAATTGTTCTGGTTCCAATAGATTCGCAATTTCGTTATTATATTATCGTTAGTTATTGTTGAACCTCAATAACAGTGCTTTGACTTCAATTCATTCATTATCTCTTGCTTCATGTACGTGATAATTTTTCATTCCATTTATAACGAAGGTGGGAAATTTCACAAGTGGAGGATGTAACATAACCTGTGGAGTTCCACAAGGTTCTGTATTAGGACCTTTATTGTATCTATTATACACCAATAACCTTAAAGACGCAAAATTAAAGGGAAGATACATATTATATGCAGACGATACAGCGATAGTATATGCGGATAAGGATAAAAAAAGACTCGAAGATATTATAAACACGGACATGAAAATATACACCGAGTGGCTAACTGAAAATAAACTAACAATTAACATAGATAAAACAAAATACATATATTTCAAACATAGAAAAAATACTGAGAACACTAAACTAAAAATTGAAGTAAATAATAGAGCAATAGAGGAAGTGGAAAGCATAAAATACTTAGGACTGATAATAAATGAAAAACTGACATGGACAGACCATATAAACAAAATAAAAAGAAAGATAGGAACGTTAACAGGGGCATTGAAAAGGATCCACTCTTTCGGCAAAAAAAATAAAATACTAATTCTTAAAACGCAAATAATACCTATAATTTTATATGGCATAACAACATGGAGCCAAACAACTAAAGCAAACCTAAATGACATATAGAGAATAATGAATAAAGCCATAAAAATAGCATATAATTTACCACATCTAACACCCACCAAATACTTGCAGAGAGAAACAAATAATCATTCACTAAATAACATAATTGAAATAGAGAAATGCAAACTAATACACAAAATGAAATTTAACCGAATTAAAACAAGTGCAACAATAGACACAAATCAAGATATACATGAACACTACACGAGACAACACAACAATTTTCACATTGAACGCAATAGAAAAAAGAATTTGAGAGAAAATGTCATATGGAGTGCTACCAAAATATATAACGAATTGCCAGACTATATTAAGATGACCAATGATAATGAAAATTTTAAAAGAAAAATAAAGTAGTACTATATGGAAATTAAAGACAAAGAAGACTGAAGAGTTATATATATATAGATATTATATTAATGAAATAGATATTATAGTCAAATGAAATGTAAATATTATATGAAAACTGTTTTTCATAATCTCTCATACCAGGCACCTCTGTCTGACTGAGATATGAAAATAATGTATATATGTAAATAAATAAATAAATAAATAATACTCCTATTACCATAATCTATCATCTGAACATTTCCTATTATTTTCTTTATTATTAATTTTATTTTCTTTTCTTAATTATTTATTTTAGTTCCAAATTTGTTTTGTCAGCATTCATCAAATAAAGTTTCTTCGTGACTGCTAAATATTTTAACCAATTTTACATATTCAAAGACTAAATCACACATTATTTAGTTTTATTATCGCAACATTGATTTCGAAAAAAATGACAATTCAAGAAACCTACCGACAAATTTACAATACATTACATACTGATTTACTAACGCGTTTGTTTTTTTAGATTTATTTTCGCTTAACAAGAAACTCATGAGCAAATAAAATTATATGTAATATAGCAGCACACGTAACTGAACTAAACAGCTCAATATCATTCGGACGATTTAAAAAATAACTTAAAAAAATTTCACATTCTAACAATTTTCTAGATTTACTAAAACACGAGATGTGCTTTTTATGTAGTGAGTTGGCATGCAACACTCTACCAAATAGAAATAAGAAATTTGAATATAAGAATATTTGAATATTCTTTAAATTCAAGATGTATAACTTGATGTTGCCTTCTATAATTCTAGTATTCTAGATATGTTTTGGATTTTGAGTTCTCTACATGGTGCACCACTAGTACTACAACCTGGTAATACTTTAATTGCAAGTATTACCTTGATAAGATTTCCATTAAAAAATTTGTCATAAGAGTATTGTTTCACTCATCTTTAGTTGAATTTTGGACAAATAATGAAATTGTTCGCGCCAAACACGCAGCCTGCATAGGATGTCGTAATTTACGATAAGGAGGATAAATGTGGACATATACCTTGTTCGTGGGCTCTCAATGCCCAGAAAAACTATTTGTGACCAACAGATAATTCTCCATTAAGGTTCATAAAATGATTAAAGGGTGTAAGCCCCTTCCTAATACTGTAAAATACAAAAATTATCACGGGGAGATGTGTAGCTACATCTTCAAATTATAAACTAATAAAAGTATATAAAGCGAGGGCAGAGGTCACATCTTGTGTTGATAGTGAATAAGAGAAAAACGAACAAATAGAGGATAGCCCCAATATAGAGAAAGGTACATTATTTAATATCTTTATACCATATCATTCAACAAAACATTCATGTTAATATTTATTGCAGAAGTGATATGTGAAACTGAACATGGAAAAGTAGAGGAGAGTCCCAATATGGAGATGGGTACATTATTTAAAGTTTATATATTTAAACTATTTATTAAAATCTTTTAAATTCCAATAAAAAAATCATTCGTCTCAATATATATGTCGCAGAGGACAAGTTGGATAGTATCATGAGCACTCTATCCAAATTATCATATGAAATTAATGAAATGAAGGAAGACATAAGGGAGCTGTTGTCATATAAGAGGGATTCCGGTCACAGGTAATTATGCACCGTGAGATTTTTTTTGAGTAAACTTTTTTATTTTAATAAATTTAATTCGAAAGAAAATTGGAGCATCTAGAAAACTAGAGCCGACAAAAGGAACATAACAGTGAGTTTAAATAAATCATCTTATTTAGAAAAAGTTTCCGCGCTAGTTGCTGACACAAAAACTTACTCCCCAGTTTGAAAAAAAGAATTTTTTTTCTTTATTTTGACATATTGTGGAAGATCTGAACTTTTTTTTTCAAAGCAATCGTACTGATTTAACTGCATAGGGACAAAATATAAAGCGCGTAAGCGCCGCGTCGCTGTCTAACGCATAAGCATTGGTACGGAACCCATAGGAATGTTAACAAAATGTATACTTATTGTTAAAATCTCTATAAAATATCTGATAATTTGATGTGCATATGTCTAATGATCATTTTTGACCGCCAAATGGCTATTTTTTTTACTTTTTCCTCCATATCTCCGAAACCGCTAGACTTACCTTTATGAAAATTTTATCGTATCTTTATCTTGACAATACAAGTGAAATGTTTTATGAATTATTTAAATCGGACGCTCCGTTCTCTTAAAAACTGAGTTACCGTTTTCGGCACTTTTTCCCCCATATCTTCGGAACGGCTAGACCTGCCTTCGCCAAAAACTAATCAGCACGTCTCCTTATCAATACGAATCGAATGTTTTTTGAATTATTCAAATCGGTTGATCCGTATTCCCAAAATCGTCGACAAAAATTTGTATCCGCACATACATACACACACGTACATACATACACACACACAAACACACACACATACACACACACACACATACATCCATTTTTTCTAAGGTATGCCAAAATGTTCCGAAACCTTTGAAACGTAAAGATATATAAAAATTTTCATTTTCGATTTTTTTGCGATTACTATAACTTACCCTACGGGAAGTTAAAAATATTATTACAAATATATAAATTTATACATATAATTATAAATTTATATATTTGTGCGAAACGTACAATGTCACTATCACTGTCAGTACTACTGGTAGCAAAATTATCATTGCTTTGTAATTCATCACTAATCATTTTTTAATACGTTTTAATGGGTAATTTTATTGAAACTTCTTACAAACGATGTATGTATATGCCTCACCAAGTTTCGGAAATTTTTCAATTTCAGTTTCGTCCGGTAGACTTACGACGACTGTAAGGCGTCCTATTCGTGTTTGGGCCGATAACCTTGCGACGACTCTGAGGCGTCATATTTGTGTTTGGGCCGATAACCTTGCGACGACTCTGAGGCGTCATATTTGTGTTTGGGCCTAATACCTTGCAACGTCTCTGAGGCGTCATATTTGTGTTTGGGCCGATAACCTTGCGACGCCTCTGAGGCGTCTTTGTAAGCGAAGGGGTTAACGGATTAGGTACCATTATTAAAGAAATTACTGGAAATTTAGACTCACAAGACGCCAAAAGGTATGAAGAAGCAATACGCATTTTAGAAATTAATGATGAAAATTATGCAAAAACTTTGAATAAGCAAATGACTTTAAATAACAAATTAATTAAATATTTTAACAAAACATTAATTAACATGAATGAGAAAATGATCACATACTAAATAAGAAATTGAACGATATTAACGATTACTTGAAATATGGCAGTTTTAGCCATAATGAATATTTTATAGCTAAAGATAGTTTAGAACAAATTAATTATAGTTTAGTTATTTTAGCAAATATTTTAAACGATTTAGAAATATCATTAGATTTAGCTAAGATGAATTTAGTTCATAACTCAGTAATTAAATTAGATGATTTGAATTTTATGATTAATACTGTAAAGAATTTATACAATGTAGAATTATTACCATTTCCCATAGACGATAGTAATCTTCACAAATATTATAATTTACTTAATATTCAATATTATTACACAGACGAAAAAATTGTTTTTCTTATCAAATTTCCAATCACTTTACCTGAAACATTTAAACACTATAAATTATACCCAATTCCAAATACAGAAAATAGAGTCATTATTCCACCAAAACCTTTCCTTACATTTGGCAACAATAACTATCAATTTGACGATACAAATTGCAAAGAAGTTTCAGAAAAATATTTTTGCAATATTAGACACATATTATCAAACGACGAAGAATGTATCATAAAATTATTACAACTAGATAACACTCACATCAAAACATGCAATGAAATTCAAGTCAACATTACACACAATATTATAGAGAAAATAAATAACGCACACTATATTCTTTTACTAAGCACACAATCAAGAATCGATATGATTTGCAATCATCAAGAAGAAACTAAGTTTATTAAAGGAATTTTTCTTTTAAAACTCCCACACTTATGTAAATTCAGCATTGACAAGAAAAACTATTACAATCAAGAGTCGTCTATAGAAGGAAAAGCAATAATTTTACCAAGAATTGATTTAAATTATACAAATACAAAACTATCAGAACCAATAGAAATCAAATCAATCCAAGTGAATGAATTATACAGAATTCAACAAGAGCAAAACCAAATTAACAAAATCTACGCAAGAAATACAGGAATAAAGAACAGCAATATTATATCAGTCACTACATATACAACAACCTTAATAATTATTATTATTTATGTTTTGCTCAAGTGTTACAGAAACAGAACCAAAAAGAAGAAATTATAAGTCACTCCAGAAGTAGAGACACCCCAAGAACAAGAAGGCCACAACCAACCACCAACCTGCACCTCGAGGTTTTTCATCTAGGGCCGGAGGAGTTACGGGATCCATCCCGCTGACATAGCTTATATCTAGCCACAAGATCCTCCTTTCTGATAAAGCATATTTTTAACTATATAAGTAGAAAGATCTCTACATTCGATGAGGATAATCTTTGCCAGTACTTACACCAGTTCAGTTATATAATTATATTGTAAAATTCAGTTATTTTATATATTTTATTGTAATTTTAAGAAATAAAGTTTTTTTTATTTTATTCTCGAATAACGAGTATAAAATTATCCGGTACTTGTAAAATTCCATATTCGTCTTAAATTTCGCATAATTTGAAACATTTTTTTTTTCATTTCAATAATTGTTTTACACTATGATTGTAATTAATAAGAATACAGATAATCGCAAATGGTATTGATTCGTTTTATTTTTTTAATTTTTTTTATTGCTTTGTTTGTGTGTTGTTAATCTCGTTCGTGAAGTTTGATGAGCCCTGTAATTACATAATTTTTTCGAAAGGATTTGCGAATGAGACAGAATTACTTAGATTAAAACATGATAGAGATAGGATAGTTAGGATAATATATAACTTTTAATATGTTAGTAAATATATAGTGTAAGACTGATGCACTTCTTTCTTTTTTATTATATACTTTGTATTAGGTTATTAGTATATACGTTAGCTTAGATTCTGATAGAACTATGTTAATGTTTATAAATTCTGATTTGTCTGTAAATTTGTCAGTAAATTTCGCTTTTATAATCGAAATAATATATTTACGTCAGTCTTGTTTCTTTTAAATGAAAAAAAAAACAAAATCTGCAAAAAATGCAAATGCAAAAGATTTTTTTAGCAAATACTTTTTAGATTAAAGTATTTTGTCTAAACACTATTGTTTTATTTATGTTTTATTAAGGCGTTCGCGGAGGGAATAGTAGTTAGCATGTCTATGATTTGAAAATGAAGTGAATTTTTGAGGAAACGCGCAGTAACAAGGGTCGCAAAGGCCGCGTATGCGACAAAAAAAAAATCGCGTATAGAACGCAATTAGAGTTTAAAAGCAGAGTTTATAAAAAAAATGTATATGCCAGGCAAACAGTGCCGCATTGGATCTGTCTACTTTATTATGATTATTATCCCATGTAGAAATTAATATGGTCTGAATCTACAAGCAATATAAAATCTACATTGGTCAAATTTGAAACCAATATCGGCTGGTCATAAAAATTGAACATTTTTTATATTGAGGCCATATAGGTAAACCAACAATTGGTCTATATTGGTCTATATTTGGAAATTTGGAACCAATGTTGCCTACAAATTGTTGAATGTTGGTAAGGTAATATACAATTAGACAGAGAGCTGGTAAACATTTAGAATTGTTAATTATTGAATTATTCTGAAACTTATAACTGATGTTGAAATATTACACAAATATTTGAAGATTTGAAGTTGAAATAATATAACGCATAAATCAATGTCATTTATTTAACAATAAAACACCTGAAATTTATTTATTTATTTATTTATTTCTGAAATGAACATATACGTAAATTTATTAAGAATGTTTTTGTGGAAATTCATTTATTAAATATAAACAATGATACAAATATATAACTGCATTAAAAATATGATTATTTATAAAACACAAAAGTGTCATAAATATTGATTATTTTTTTAATAGATATTTATTAATACATATCAAGTAAACTTTTTTTATAACAATAACAAAAGCAAATAAACTTTCCTATTTATAACATCATCACTCGATAAAACATTTCACAGCATCTGAACATATTTTATTTGTTGTTAATATATTTATTATCCATTATGAAATATTTATTTCATCGTCTAGAACAGTCATTGGAAAACCTACCTTACATTTGATATATATCAAATAAATTATAATCGAATAATCATTCGATTATAATTTACGTGATATATATCAAATGTAAGGTAGGTAAAGTAATAAAAGTAATAAAAGCAAATTAACTTAACTATTTATAACATCATCACTCGATAAAACATTTCACAGCATCTGAACATATTTTATTTGTTGTTAATATATTTATTATCCATTATGAAATATTTATTTCATCGTCTAGAACAGTCATTGGAAAACCTACCTTACATTTGATATATATCAAATAAATTATAATCGAATAATTATTCGATTATAATTTACGTGATATATATCAAATGTAAGGTAGGTAAAGTAATAAAAGTAATAAAAGCAAATTAACTTAACTATTTATAACATCATCACTCGATAAAACATTTCACAGCATCTGAACATATTTTATTTGTTGTTAATATATTTATTATCCATTATGAAATATTTATTTCATCGTCTAGAACAGTGACTGGGAAACTTTTTCAATCATAACCCCAAAATATTTTTGTCCAAGTTTGTATTGTCATCTGAAACCTCGTATTCCTTGTTAATAAATTTATAATATATCATTATATATTATCAATATGAATAATTTATGAAAGCGTTAAAATGAGATTGTAAAATGCACTCGACTCTACTTTTACCTTAACAAATAATGACTTCATATCATAGTCTAGAATCTTGCTATGCAAATGTACAGATTTATTGACATTCCACATTGCATTTATTATAATCAAACATTATGACTATTCTGTCAAAATTTATATCTTTCCTTTCTATAACTTATTTAGTTACAAACTTTTGATGAAAAACTTTTCGATAACATTTTACTACTAAGCAAACCAGTTTCTCTATTTTCTGCGCTTACAACAATATTACCTGAAAATAAATAAGAATATGTTTTAAATGCAGAGACATATAATTATATTATAACAAGTATTGTCTTACCTTTTATAAATATGAAAGTGCAGTATGTCTTCACTCAAAAAGATTAGGTTATGTTATATTTTATTATGTTATATTTTATTATATTTCACGTAATATGTACAACTGATTTCTCAATGTGTTTAAACTCCTGATCAATATAAAAATCCTTAGTGAGAAAAATAAAATTATCTTGCATTTCTTACCATTTTTATTGAAAACTTGCAAATTTTGACATTTCGAATAGCTAGTTTCCGATTATTTATTAGAGATACTAATAATAATGTAGTTAGCAGTAATTATTCTAAAAATAAATAGCTATTAGTTACAATGCATAAACGCATAATTAAGTATTATACTCACCAATAGTAAAAAGAATTCGTCTATTAAAACTAAGGTTATGTTAGATATACATAACTTATTACTTAATCTATCCATCCCAAATCAAATCAGATGACGTAAAATTAAGTTGAACTTTCAAACCTTTGTATTTTAATCCAAAGTAACAACAAAGAAATGAAATATTGTATATTTTTCAGAGACAATGCTTACTAAACAATTGTTAACAAAACTTGTTTGTGGTATATATTTCGCACCAATGCACATTACACACATTAGAAAACAATGTACACTATAACACTATTACACATTACACATAACTGAAAATATTATTCGATTATTTCCAGCAACACTAGTATCTTAAAATATACTATAATTAACAATTTTGCATTAAAGGCTAAGGACGCCGTGTGACGCGCGTTGCTTCTTGTAGGCATACGTCATGCATAGAAGGCACAGAAAGATCTAGAACCTTATACCTGCTGTTCAGGATAGTGAGTTACTACAACAAGATTGTATATCTTGGTGGTGCAATGGCTAGCATTGCAGCGTTTAGATTTTGATTTTGGGGTTCAAATCCCAGTCCCTTTATTATTATTTTTTTATTTTATAATTGCATGAGTAAATAAAATTAAAGTTTTCAATTAGTTTTATATATATCGGACAGTATTTAAAATAAATTACCCTGTAACATTTATAACTTTTTTATAATGAAAGGAAAACTCAATTTTTATACTATTCTCAACATTTGAGATTTTCATAAAGAAACCGTATAAAGTATTATACATCGTTAGAATCGTCTCAAAATTCTTAGTTTTTCTTCCACATATCACAACTTGGTATTTTAAACGGTTTGGCCTATAGGCGAGTTGCAGTGCCAAAATTTTAAAAAAATTGGAAAATTTCAAGAAAATTATATGAATACACATGTCGAATTATATATCATTTTATTCGTAATTTTATTCTGCATTTTTCGTCTGAATAAACCTTTTAAGTATCCTTTACCGTTTAGATTGTAGCATAGGATATATGTGAATATATAGATCTTTGATCTCATTCCACTTCGACAAAATATTTAATTAGCAAATCAGATTTTTTCACAAAACAAACTTCTTTTTCGAGAAGTTAATTAAATAATAATACTTACAATATCGATGATAAAAAAAATTACATCATATTTATTTTTCTAGAGAAGGACAATATTTATTAGCCGATGATAAAAAAATATTGCATCAATATTTATATTTTAGTTTGAGAACAATATTTATCAGCCGATGATAAGAAATATTGCATTAATATTTATATTTTAGTTTGAGGACAATATTTATCAGCAGATGATAAAAAATATTGCATCAATATTTATATTTTAGTTTGAGAACAATATTTATCAGCCGATGATAAGAAATATTGCATTAATATTTATATTTTAGTTTGAGGACAATATTTATCAGCAGATGATAAAAAATATTGCATCAATATTTATATTTTAGTTTGAGGACAATATTTATCAGCCGATTATAAAAAATATTGCATCAATATTTATATTTTAGTTTGAGGACAATATTTATCAGCCGATAATAAAAAATATTGCATCAATATTTCTATTTTAGTTTGAGGACAATATTTATCAGTCGATGATAAAAAAATATTGCATCAATATTTATTCTTCTATTTGAGGACAATATTTATTAACCGATGATAAAAAATATTGCATCAATATTTCTATTTTAGTTTGAGACCAATATTGGACAAGGCCATTTATAGAGATTATTGCCTCAATATCGGCTGACGTTGGCCTGGTCGATTAGTTGACATCATCACAGAACCGACGTTCGCCTATATTTGTGCAATATAGGCAATCACGGCCACAAAAAACCAATATTGGTAATATATTGTACCGATATTAATTTCTACATGGGATTCTTTATTAGTTAAACGAATTACATCATAGACATGCTAATTTTATCTGACCAGCTGGAGGGTTCTGTAATAAATTTGTATAATGTAATTGGTTGGTAGTATTAGTATAGTTTTTTTTTCTTACTTAATATTTTAACGTTTAATATTTTCGTGTATTTTCGTGTTTTTATGTAAGATGATGCAATAATGAATTAGTTTTATTAATTTTGATTATGATTATTTGTTTTAATAATTTGATTATTGATAATGTTTTTCTTTTTAACTATTTTCTTTCTTTTTTTTATTATTACGCGTACAAATGTTGGCCTCAGTTCTGCCGGGTCAGCATCGGCTGGTGCTCAATTCGCGGCTTTATCCGACTGATCCTATTACTAATAGTAGGATTGGGATATTATAGATATATGATTTCTTTGCATAACGATTACAACGGCTATCGCGACCAGTCTAGTTATACATCGTATGCGGCACGGTAACGAAAGGACTAGCCAACCTTCGTTAATTAGAGCAGATTGCAGGCACAAAGTGTCTTATCTCTTAAGAAGTCATATCTCTGCGGGCGCAGGGACACTGGTAAGGGTTTCACTCGGTCTTGCCAAGTACGGACCTGTACCCGACGGTTGGATAAACGCTCTAGTTGTGTGCGTCATACAGCTAGAACGGCCAGATACATTTTTTTTCGCTGTTTTTATTTTCGAACTAGTAGTTTTTTTTCTTCTTCATATTTGTCCAATTCTTATTAAATTTAATGTTTTATTACTTCATAACACTTAGTTTTTCTATCATACGCGTAACTTCGTCACTCTTACTGTTCTTATCTTATTTATCATTATTGCATTATCCGTTTTGTTCGCCACTTTAATATATTCGAATAATGTTTTGTTTTATATTTGTATATATCGTTGTGTCGTTTTTTTTATCCGTGCGTCGCGAAAGGTTTGGTTTGGTTTACGGATAGAGTTTATGGCCTATTTATGTTACAAGGCGTTGAAGGTATAGAGGGCAAATTTTTAGTCGAGAGGATAAATATGTTATGGCGGGCCTATTGTTTATGTATTACGTATACGAACCATATCTAGGAATAATTCCAGCGATTAATTTATATACCATAGATAAGTAAACAAGTTATATACCTTATACTTATATATATGCTTATTTATCGTATTTATCTATGTTATATAATGTACAAGTGCTGCCTTCTTCGTATCGCTGTATAAATTAAAATGGAGGTAACGCCAAATGGCATGAGATAGCGATCTATTTATTTTTATTTATCTATGCTCTTACGGTTGGCAATAGTGACATTAGAGCGAGGCAAAGTTACGAAAGAACTTCGTTCAACTGTCAAACAAATTAATGTACCGAAAGAACATTTTGTATTTAGCTTATTATGATAAGTATATTAAATATAAATTTGAGTTTAAATATAACATTGTATATTATAAAGACGTGTTTGTGATTGATTGATAAACATAAAGGTATTGTAAAATACTTTGAGGTTTTTCACGTGTTTAACTTTTAGTTATATTTATTTGATTTAGAAAGAACTATAAATATTTAACTTAAAATAAGTCAAAATTATTGCTCAATTTCATCTTTTACATTTCAGCTCTGCAATAAGGCAAAAGCTTTGAACAATAGCTGATTCATAATTACTGTCCGTCAAATATAAAGTATTTTAAAAAAGGAATTATCTTGGCGACATACATCATTCAAAATACACCTTTGTTAAATTAACGTAAGATTATATTCATAGACAAAACCATAATATGAATATATTATATTCTCAGAACCATTTGTGTTGACAGTTTAGAATGATTATTAATTTAAACATTCATTCCTGTAAAATGTTACGAGAGCATAAACGCAATAATGCACTCTCTAAAGTTATACTCCATGCTCCAACTGTCAACAGCTAATGTTTTAATTTATATTTCTAGTGAAATTAAATATCATATTTAACAATAGTTCATTTAAACTAACCAACTATTTTTGTTAATGCTTATAGAACATACTCGGTGCACAAATATCTCAAAATGTCTGAAGCTGCTAATGATCCGATAATTAAAATTGAACCGCAAGAATATCCAATCGAAGACATTAAACGGGAAATTGAAGAAGATTATAAATTGTGTTCAGAGGATGACAAAACATGTCTAAATAGATTTATGGACTCTATAGTAAAAATAGAAGAAGTCAAACAGGAATTAATTCAGACTGCTCCTTATAAATGTGACAAGTGTAATAGACATTTAGAAAGTTGCTTTATTTGGAACAGCATATGGTGAATTATTGTCATAAGTATACATATTGTTCAGAGACTTTGCCAGATGCATCTGCATTAGAAATACACATAGAATCTCATACAGGTGAAAAACATTTCACATGCACAAAGTGTGATAAAGCATTTACTGAACAATATCATTTAGATCAACACATTTGTGCTCCTGCAAGAGAACAAATTTCACATTTGAATGAATCTGGTAATCAAAAACGAAATATTCGCTCTCATACTGCAAAGGGGCCAGGTAAACGTCTGCATGTTTGCCAAATTTGTGACAAGAAATTCACACAATCGAGTAACTTGAATCAACATATGCTCATTCACACTGGCAAACGTCCCCATGTTTGTCAAATTTGTGACAAGAAATTCACACAATCGAGTTCCTTGAATAGACATATGCTCATTCACACTGGCAAACGTCCCCATGTTTGTCAAATTTGTGACAAGAAATTCACACAATCGAGTTCCTTGAACAGACATAGGTCATTCACACAGGTAAACGTCCCCATGTTTGCCAAATTTGTGATAAGACATTCACACAATCGAGTACCTTGAAAGGACATATGCTCATTCACACTGATTTCAAATGCAAAATCTGCGATAAGGTATTCAAACAATCAAGTAGCCTGAAAAAGCACATGGTTACTAATTACCAATGAGTAATTAGTATTCACAAAATTAGTTAAAAGGTTACATATAACTGCTTATAGAAATTAATTAATTAAATTAAAAATGTATGAATTAATTAATATATGTATATATATATATATATATATATACATATATATATATATATATATATATATATATATATATATATATATTATATAATAGTTTTATATCTGTAAAGTATGATAAAGATTAAGATTAGATGTAAACTATTATTTTCGTCGTGCTTTTTTTTGTTTATTGATAATATCACCGTAAATCAAACCAAACGAACGTTGGTAGCGTATTACCGCGTTAGTTTATACCGTCGGCGTTTTGATTAATTTGCATGACGCCCTTTTATATGAACAAATTACGATTTTATTTTTATTGAAAATACTTTAATTCTGTCTCGTCAATAGTTATTGGCTCGTGTTTTTTGACCGCCCAATCCAGATTAAGGAATCCGATATGGCAAATGAAAATAATGAAGAAAGAAAGTAATAATCGAGTGAAGCAAGAATGGGTATTTTCAGATAGGGTAAAGTTGATATTTGGAATCAAGGTTAATTATACTTATATAAATAGATTTATAAATTAATGGATCGTGTCGTACCCTTAACCACCTCTTTTAATTATTTATTTTAACTTTTTTTCTTTTTCTTTTCCTTTTTTTTATAAGAATAGCCCGTAGACAGCCCGGCTGCCGAGCGACGTAGCGACAAGTCGTGGAGGGCCGAGGTATGCGATAGGGCACTCGCGGTAAACTAGTTAGACTACTACAAAATATCGCGAGAGCTCAACAAGAACGCCGAATTTGTCGTAGGCCAGTGGGTGTTAGGGAACACAGAAATTCGTAGATAAGGCCAATCAGACTAACTACAACATCCATGGCACGGGCCTTATAAAATAGTTGATAAATTATCGGACCTTAATTATAAGATTGAGCATAAAGCTAGAAATTGGTACAAATACGACACGATCCACGTTAGTAGAATAAAAGAAGAAAGAAAGAATAAAATATTTCTTTCACTTTTCTCTTCGCTTTTTTTTTTAAATATATATAGGTACTTATATATATAAAATTTGTGATTGTAATTCACCTACTGTAACAGTATCGTTGCCTGATGTTGTTGAAGGTTTTGAGTCTTGGGTTTGGGAATTTGTGGTTTCGTCACAGTTTGACTTACTCTTAGTATGTGTGTTGGCGGTATTTGTTGAAATTTCTGTATGAGTGTGCGAATAGTTGCATTTTTGTCTGTGTTCGTTGTTAGGGGTAATAAAAGTTTTGATGCGTTATAATATTTTCGATTTGTATTGAAATTTCTTCGATTTGGATTTTTACAATCATAAATTAAATGTCCCGGTTTTTTACAATAATTACAAAATGTTTGATTATCATTATTTGAATTAGCGATATTCCTTTTATTTAAGAAACATTGTGGAGCAATATGCCCACGTTTTTTACAAATGTAACATGTTATATTATTATTTTGATCATTTCTAATATTTGATGAATTTTGACAAGCTTCTTCTCGCAAAGCGAAGTCAATAGCATCTTTGATATCAGAAAATCGGCAACATTTGACTAAAGTTCTTAGAGGTTCTGTTAAGCCATTTTCAAAAACTTTTATACCTACTTGTTCGAATGTAATTTGTGTTGTTGTTACATAGTCATGTCCTACTCTAATTATGTTCGAATAATGAATTTGTCGTAATATTTCGTCAATTCTGTCTCCAAAACTTTTTACTGTTTCTTTGTATTTTCGTTTTAAATTGTTTAATTCAATTAATAAACTAGCAATTGGTCGTTTAGCAACATATTCTTTAATCAAATAACATTTTAAATCTTCCCACTTATCAAAATTAATAAATTGGATTTTTGCAACAATTTGTGGGTCTAATTTCAATTTTATTACTGTAAGCAATTTTTTCGCTTCTGATGGATTCAGATCCACCGACAATGCATCACAAGCAGTAATAAATGAATGAAGCATTGAAGGTTCCCCATTGAAATTCGGGATTAAAGTAATGGCAGTTTGAATATTAAATTTACTTTCACGTGACATATCTGTTGGTTCATTCATTTTTAAAAAAAATGTGAAAAAACTATTAAAACAGAAGCGCAAAAATTTACAAAAATATATTAAAAATTAGCTTACTGACAATGAGTTGTAATCCTTTTTTAATTGAATATCCTTTTGGTTCACTTAAATTACACAATATGCACATAAACTTTTATAACACTTGAACAATGATTTTGTATCACTTTTTGATTACACTTTGATTTAATTTTTCACTTTAGATTTTTCACTTAAAAAATAATACTTGAACTTATCAATTCTTGTTTCTTGATATGAAATATCTCCTTTTCTCCTGGTCTCTCGCTGAAAAATTCTTGATTCTTAATTCTTGATTTTCTTGTTTCTCCTTGATACGATCCATGGAAATTTTACTTCGGGTCTTGATTTATTTTATTACTTCGGGTCTTGAATTATTTTATACTTCGGGTCTTGATTTATTTTATTACTTCGGGTCTTGAATTATTTTATACTTCGGGTCTTGAATTATTTTATACTTCGGGTCTTGAATTATTTTATACTTCGGGTCTTGAATTATTCAATATTTGAGTCTTCGGTTTCTGATCATCAACTAAGTCCACTTTTGGCAAGGCTATCCTCGGAGGCAAAGTTTTCCAAATCACGATGTACTGCTATTTTGAAGTAGCACCCTTATATTTTTCTTTTGTCACTCTTGGCAGTTATTTTTCAAACGCCGTTCTTTCAAGCTCACAAAAAAAATTTAGAATGTTACTTCGTCAGTCAACACCGCTGTCACCAAATAATTATGTTGGGAGTCAAACAGCGCTGTCACCAAATAATATGCTGGGCAGTCGAACACCGCTGTCACCAAATAATTATGTTGGACACCGCGTTGATGAACAGAAAGGGCTGTTGGCGCCGCTATATGCAAATCGGTGTTGTTGCTCTGGACCTTCCGACTTTCCTGAAAAACTCACTTGCTGAAAATACTTGAGATACTTGATAAATAAAAAGACTATTTCAAAAACTTCACTTTATTTCACTTTAAGTACAAGGAACTCGGAGGTATTAGAAGAGAAGTGTTTGCCCGGCGACCGACAGATTAAGACTGTTTTATTTCATAATTATTAAAACTAAAATCCTTTGAAACGTAGTGGGGATTTGTCTCGAATGTTCTATGCAACGGAAAGGACAAAGTAATGAATTTAGCTGATTAAACAAAATGTTATTCATGCGAACTTGGTGAGAATTGTTAACTAGGCGGAATGTAGATAATAGGATCTTGCTGAGAATTGTCGATGCAGATTTATGATTTCGTGAGAGAATGTGTAATGTCAGCTACTACACAATAGTCTGAGAAAAGTTAATATGAACCGTTAATATCAGCTAAAGCTCAGGGGTTCTAAGATTTCAGTCTGGACTTGTTAGGAATCTAATATTATGACAGTGGTTAGCAACTTATAATATCAGGGGTGTACAACAACGTAATTGAACATCATCTTTCAAAAGCGTTTGACATTTCACGAAATTGCCACCGTCCATTGTTTTATTTAAATTACGCTTCTACAAAAATTTTCAAATTAAAAATGTAAAGTTTCTACGCGGATTTGAAATAATTTCTCACCTTGTGGACTTTCTCTGGATTGGCACGAATTTTTCAAGACTAAGACTGGCCAAATCGATTCAGCCGTTTTCGAGTTTTATTCGGACATTTGAAAGAGAGCTTCATTTTTATATATAAGATATATTTCAAAGTAACTAGCAGCCCATTCGTCGAAATAAAAAGGTAATAAAGTGTAAAAACTTTTATTTATACGTTTCGACACAAGATGCGTGTCATCATTCAGCAACTACAACAATTTGAAAATTTTATTACTAATATAAACTCAATATAGATTAATTATAGCATGGAGAAACATTATACACACCACAGGACAAAAACACTCAACAAAAATTTATTTTAAAAAATTAAACTTAATAACATATTGGAGAAAAATTTTTTTAGAAAAAATTATGAATAACTAAAAGATTTGAAAACTAATTTGACTAAAAGTTATAAAATACATAATTGTGAAACGAAAACACGCCCATACCGAGCATCCAGACTCGACTGAGGCGTATTGATAGGAATGGGAGGGGACGCATCAAGGACAAAATTCTCGAAGCACGAAAACGCCTCGAACAAACAGTGCTTGAACTGGAATTGATCAAAAGGAAAAAGAAAACCAATGTAAACGTTAGAACACGAAAAAACAATATTGTAAAAAATAATATAAAAGAGATAAGCAAATTAATTTTTTGTTTTTTTAATAAAATCAATAACAATCTGATAACTATCATGTAAAGGTGGGATGAATTGCGTTTATTAACACAAGAGGAGGAATTTCTCGACGTTTTGAAGGTTTCTTAACATTTTGGCATACCTCAGAAAAAATGGATGTGTGTGTGTGTGTGTGTATGTATGGATACAGATTTCCAGTCACGTTTTCGGGCGCACGGATCAACCGATTTGAATGTTTTTGGTAAAGGCAGGTCCAGCCGTTACGGAGATAGGGAGCAAAGAGTGCAGAAAATAGAAATCGAGTTTTTGAGAGAACGGAGTATCCGATTTGAATGATCTAAAAAACATTCAATTAGTAATGATTGGAAGAAGTGTTTATTAGTTTTTGGCAAAGGCAGACCTAGCCATTTCGAAGATATGGAGCTAAATGTGTAAAAAATGGCAGTTTTTGATAGAACTAAGCGTCTGATTTAAATGATTCAAAGAACATTCTGCTTGTCTTAACAAAATAATTGATTTTGGAAATAAAACATTTGTTTCATTTTTTTTTTCGAAAAAAATTTTTTTTTGTATATCGAAAATAATTCAAATTTTACTTTTAATTCTGACTATAGTTCTAATATACTTCAAACAAATAATTTTAACTTTGCAATTCAGTTTATATAGTTCTTATAAATATTAGACAATGTTACAATATTAATAATAATCTATTTGAAAACATTCAGTATTCCTCGAACATTTCGTTACGGTACGGGAAGTTCCAGCAATTTGCCTTAAGGCACGATGCCATACACCCCACTAGTTTTTCTATTCAGTCACAAACATCCGTTTCAAGCTACGTGTCTCGCTTTTTGTCCTTGAAATTTTTTTTGTAACCCTTTGAATTTTTTAATACAATTATAATTAATACTTTTTTGTGCATTACTATTTAGTTATATATTTGTTTGCCATGAATGCAATTCTCAAATTGGAAATTGTACATTCGAATAATATTTAGTCTGCTTTCATTATTAGGTTATATGTAATTTTCATAAACTTTTAAATAAATAATTATAAACTTTTTCATAAACCAATGAATTTGAAGCATATTTTTAGTTTGTTTAGTTTTTAGTTTCTCAATTAAAGTTTTTGGATATCCATAGCAAGAGGCGTTTTCTTTTGATCAGGAGAATTTACAAAACTGGCTGCATATAGTATTAAAAAAAATAACATATCATTAAAAGTATTACAACAAAACGCCTTAGTTTAATTGAAATAAATAGTTTACTTTATAAAGAATTATTAGAAAAAGTAATTTAATTTCTAAATTGTTAACTTCATAAAAATATAAAAATATCATACTTCGCTAACCTTATTTTTATACCTAAGCTCTTCCCATTATGTAATTCGACTCTTGCAGTAAGAGAGCAAGTGGACCTTATGATCACAATATTAGTAAATGTGCTAATACATATATATCTAAAGATTTCAAAGCAGAAGCGTACTTTTAGGGCCTGGCGGTTGTACATCGACTCATAAATCGTAAAACAACAAATTTCAAAAATTCCTTCGAGTTTGCTAATTAACTTTGTAATATTGCATATTTTAAAATAGTGTTTCATTAATAAATAACAAATATATAAAATAATATTTACTTGAAACATAAACTAATATATGTTACATAAACTGATTTTTTTTTAAGTGACAATTTTAAAAGTAGAAGTGTTTTTATTAACTTCTATATCGTTTGAAATGAAATGACCTTCATATATTACTATCTATTCTTCGATAAATTCTGGGAAATTATAACTGGGAAAATGTTATTCGACAAAATGTCCCTTTTATCTATACCAAATTTAGGTTCTGAATTTAAATAACATAAATAAAAAATAATATAACTTAGACAATATTTTATAAATACCAATGAGTATATAATTATACAAATGAGATCTTTCCGAGCACCGTGTTTGAGAAAATTATGCAAAAAGTGCATTTTCATATTAACATTTCAAAAAAGTTGATATTTTGAGTGTCTAGTAACACTTGCGGCCCGTTTACTAACGTTTTTGTATGTAAATAAAACTATAAACAAAACTACTTGCTACAAATTTATCATAATTAAATAATATTCGCGTAAAACATCCTATTAAACATAATCGAACATCATCTGTCAAAAACGTTTGACATTTCACGGCTTAGCAACCGTCCATTGTTTTATTTAGATTACGCTTCTACAAAAATTTTCAAATTAAAAATGTAAAATTTCTACGCGGATTTAAAATAATTTCTCACCTTTTGGACTTTCTCTGGATTGGCACGAATTTTTCAAGACTAAGACAGGCCAAATCGATTCAGCCGTTTTTGAGTTTTATTCGGACATTTGAAAGAGAGATCCATTTTTATATATAAGATATATAAATCTCGTGTCACTATGTTTGTTCGCGATGGACGCCCAAACTACTGGACCGATTTTAAATTTTAATGGCTCATCGTGTGCATATATATCCAACTTAGGTTATAGGAAATTTTGAAAAGTTAATTTGAAATATAAATATATAATTTTTATAAATTTATAAAAATTTTGACAGAAAATGACCAAAAAAAAACAAAACACTAAAATGACAAATGTCAAAATTAAAGAAAATTTGGATATATAATTTTTTAAAAAAAAATTGCTATTTCAAAAAATAAAATTCAAAAACATGTACATATATAGTAATATCCAACATTTATATCCAAATTTGATGAAATTCTACATTCAAAATCACTGTTTATAGTTTTAAATCTAATTAAAAATCAATGATTAAAAATTTAAATAAATGTTGACATGAACAAAAAATTAAATGTCATCTGTCAATATTTATGAAAATAATTATATAAATAGATTTACGATTTAGATTTAATTGATTAGCTTACAAATTATTTCGGAAACCAAAACTTCATTAAAACCTTATAGATCAGAGATCACAATAAAAAAGCGGCATATTGAATTTAAAATGAATCGTAAACAAAATTTTGACATTTCACAAAAAAAAATTAAACGACTTACTTCAATAAAAAGCAAAAAAATTAATTATTCCAGTTATGTTATAGGCAATATTGCCTAACAAATTATAGATACAAAACAATATTGTAAAATAAATATTATCATATATTAAATTTCCACCAAAAAGGAAATATTTTGACATTCAAAAATTTAGGGCATATTGGATAAATGAAATTGACATTCACTATTTTTGAATTAAATGCAAATGTTTAAAATCAAATATTTATATAAAAAATTGTATATTTAGATAATGGTAATGCGTTGATTTAGATTAAAATCAAATTTATTCATTAATTTGAAAAAAAAAACAAACAAAATGACAAAACACTATGATGCGTTGGAATTAATTAAAAAAATAAATGTCATCTATCAATATTTATGAAAATAATTATATAAATAGATTTACGATTTCACTATATTCAAAAAAATATTTCACTATTTGACATAAATAAAATTAAAATAAAACACGATGATGCGTTGGAATTAATTATCAAAGTGTAAAGAAATTTGTGTAATAATATATAAACTATTATTAATATCATGTATTATTATAAGAACTTCTGCAAAGGAGCAAAATATTTTTTATGGCAAAACAGCGTTTGCCGGGTCAGCTAGTGTATATATATATATATATATATATATATATATATATATAAACACACATATACATGTGCAAAAATTTATTGGGATACTAGTAATGAATAAATATAATATAATAAATTAATTATAATATTCTAAATAGCAAATTTTTTCCAAAAGAATTATAGCAGTGCTAAACTATATTTTGAAGTGGGAATATGTAAACTTATCAGAAACTTGGAACATTATGAGAATTTTACATAGTGATTCAAGTTAATTTTATGAGGTGACCAGAAAGCAGAGTACCGTCTAAGTATAGTAGAAACTATGTGAAGAAAAAAATCATGAAGTTAATTCATGTGAGGTCTACTTTTGAACATAAGAAAATATAAAATAGTTACAAAATTAAAAATTGAGAATAGTAAAATGACAAATAAAATAAAATTAGACCAAGGAACATAAGCAATGCTACATAAGATTAATCTGTTCCATAGAAAGTTAATATCAAATTTAATAATTGAAATTATCGACAGCGTTTCATCAATAAAATGAACCATATTTTGAACTAACAGCTAAACTCATAATTATACAGACAGCATTTGCTGATAACTGCTAATAAATATATAGACATACTTTTTACTTGCAGGATCCGACAATAAAAGCAGATCAAACGTCTAGAATTTCATTAATGGAATTCTGGCAGCATGTGCCTTTGAGTGTTTAGTGAAACATTTTTGCTATTACTAAGTATTTTTGATAATACTAATGAGCATTATATCCATCGAAATAAAAAACTTGAAGGTACTTACTTGCTGAAAATTATTACTCAGTGTGCCTTGTATGGCTATAAAATGTAGGATGATTTTGTTTGGCAAAAACATTCACATGACTCTCCATTATGTTGAATAAATTTCTTTACCGACACCTAAAAGTAAAGAATATTATAGTAATTCATATATAGAAATAAAATAATAATTTAAAATAGCATCAAAAGGAAAGAAAATTAATATCAACTACAGTGTTAAAATAGAATATGCATCATTAGTCATAGCGTTTCTATGAGATTGGAAATGATATCAATAAATAAAGTACGTGCGTATGTACATAATAATCATAAATAAAACAAACATTGTGTTTATATTAAATCAACAGCGTGTTGCAACAAAAGCATGGAAAGCAAGAACATTTTTAAGGAACATTTTTACGAATATTTCATATATAAATCAAAGCGAATACGAAATAGAATGCTGTCAAATTCTTTGTTTTTGTTTCACGTATTGAATTAACAATTCATCAAAATACTAACCAAAAATCTGCAAACAATTTATATAATTTGATTATTTGTCTACTAAAGCACTGAATTTAAATAAAATAGAAATAAACACCAAAACACAAACACGCCAAAACACAAATGCATTGAAACTAATGCGCAGCACGAAGCAAGATAATGTATGCTATCAGTAAAGATAATTACGGAACACACAGAACACGTGACTTGAACACGACCACAGATTAATCGATGCACTCACTCGACTAGACGCAGGTCTGCCAACGGAGGCAAAATGTCAATGGCGCCAGATTCAAGTTCATCTTTTGCGAAGTGAAATGCTAGTACAGAAATCTCTCCTTGCATTATCTTGAGCTTGGCTAATATAATATATCGACAATTGTAAATCTGTAAATAGTGTTTATATTAAAATAAATTATCTTTTTTAACTTCCGTAGAGTAAGTTATTGTAATCGTTCAAAAATCGAAACTGAAAATTTTTGCATTTCTCGACGTTTTGAAGGTTTCTGAACATTTTGGCATACCTCAGAAAAAATAGATGTGTGTGTGTAAGTATGGATACATTTTTCGCCCACGTTTTCGAGCGCACGGATCAACCGATTTAAATGGTTCAAAAACATTTGTTTCCTATTAGAGAGATGTGCTGATTAGTTTTTGGCAAAGGCAGATCCAGCCATTTCTGAGATGCCGAGCTTAATGTTCGAAAAATGCAGTTTTTGAGAAAAA
>NW_020539353.1:0-26444 GCF_003426905.1 Ctenocephalides felis
ACCGGGCAAAGCGTGCATCTTGCGCATAGGTTTCGACTATGCTTTGTACAAAATATATGTCCTCTTCAGGAGCCACTAAATTCTGATACATGACAGATAGGTTTTGACGTTTCAAAAAACACCTACGCTCTGAAGTTGGCTCCGGGATAGAGCATAACCCATATACTCTTCTTTTATCTATGGTATAAACTGTCATTTCGTGGAATATTTAGTCCCGCGTTCTTTTCTCATTTTTGTGCGTCGCGTCGGTTTCGTTTCAAGTAAGCGTTTTATTATATTTTCTGCTTTTTCTTTTCGTGTAATTAGAATTCTTTCGTTCTGTTGCTATTTCTAATTCTATTCTTTTTTTTTATTTGTTTATTTATAACAGTTTTTTTCACATATTTCGGTTCGGTTTTTCGTTTTTTTTGCTCTGGATCGCTTTCCTTGCGTTGCTTTTTTTGCTCTAGTAAGCTTCTTATTATAATTCATGCTTATTTTTCATATTTCATAGTTACAATAAGTGTTTTTTAGGATTTTTTACTTAGATTGCGTAAGTTTCTTTTTAGTTTAGTTAAGTGTTTTTTTAGATTTTTACTTAGCTTGCGTAAGTTTTTTTTTCCTTTCATATTTTTACTATTTAGATACTTACTTTTATTTCACTTTAGGTTACATTCTATTTTATAAGCTTATTTTTAGATTTTGCTCATTTACATTACTTACTTTTATTTCACTTTAGGTTACATTCTATTTTATAAGCTTATTTTTAGATTTTGCTCATTTACATTACGTTACATTCTATTTTATAAGTTTATTTTTAGATTTTGCTCATTTAAGTTTATATTTAGTTTAGAATTAATATCATTTAGATACTCACTTTATATATTTACTTTTTCGCTTCTAATTTTCTTTACATTTATTACGATACGTTTTATTACCTTCATTACTTTTATTTTATATTTCACTTTATTACTTTACTTATGTGGCAACATGGACAGCGACTTTTTCTGTACCGAGTGTCAGATTCCATTCACAGCTCGTAGCTCCTTGTATCGCCACATGAGACAAAAACATGACAAAGAGCCAAGAGCTGTTTATCCCTATGCATGTGCTTTCTGCCTTCAAACTTTTAAATTTAAATATTTATTAACTCGTCATGTGAGCCAAGTTCATAATAATATCCCTAACCCTTCACCTGCCCAATCTTCTTCGGTATCTTTTGAAGACATTACGCACCTTTCCTCCTCCACTAAAACAAATATAAAGCATCCTTCTTTACCCACCTCATATACTACTTGTTTGACATCACCTTACAATTTACTTTCACCCACATCAGATCCTCTTCACAAACATCCCCACGTAAATTTATCGCCGCATACTTGCACTTCCTCTATTAAAGTTCAAATTCACACGCCTCCCATTCCCAGTTCCCCAATCAGTACTAAAGAAAATTTTACAGGTATGTAGTGCTTTTATATATGTACATTCATTTTATTTATTATTGTGTTACATATAAATCATTTTTGTAGGTACACCATCAACAAAAGAGAAACTAAGATATCCACTTTCTGCTTGCTCATCTTTTACCTCTGCTCCTTCCATATCAGATCGTCTTCACAAACATTCCCACGTAAGTTTATCGCCACATCCTTGTACTTCCTCTACTAAAGTTCAAATTCACACGCCTCCCATTCCCAGTTCCCCAATCAGTACTAAGGAAAATTTTATAGGTATGTAGTGCTTTTATATATGTACATTCATTTTATTTATTATTGTGTTACATATAAATCATTTTTGTAGGTACACCATCAAGGAAATCCAGAATAAAATGTCCACTCCCTCCCTGCTCCTCTGTTTTTTCTAGGTACACAGGTTTATACGATCATATTGAGTTTTATCACAAAACTACAATTGATTATGAACAGTTTGTGTTTCAAAACATTAAAGGTTTGAAGTCTTCTCTCTCATAATTTATAACCCTAATTACACAATTACCTACATTTTTGACTTTGTAGTTTTTGAATTGTGGAAAGCGGACATAGAGCGGAAGGAGTTTTCGCATTATGTAAAATGCAATTCAGGATATAAATCAAAAACTGATGACAAGACAATTTATTTCGATTGCCACAGGTCATATACATATGACCAAAAACCCACTGTATGCTTGTTTACTAAAACGAGCAACAAAACCGGATATGCTTGCCCATCAAGGATTAGTTGTACTATTAATCACAATGGAACAGTTCATGTTGAATTTTGGAAGACACATGTGGGACACAGTCAAGATATAAAATTTATTTCGTTAGATAAGAGCCTGAAAGAACATATCAAGGGTAAATTTTTAATTGACTTGTATGATTATAAAACTAAATACATTTTTGTTTTATTAATAACTCTACAATTTTTTTTATAGATCAAGTTATAGCAGGAATTTCAGATGACATAATCTTGGAAAATATTAGAAATGCAGCATATGAAGGACATTTACCATTAAGGGCATCATTAATTACCAGGAAAGATATACGAAACATCAAATGCAAAGCTGTGATACCATATACTACATATCTAGACAAGAACGATAAAACCAGTGTTGAGAAATGGTTTGAGAACAATAAAACTAGCAACATTTACAAAATTTTATTTTACAAAAAGCCAGGCCTACAAGATGATATATTAGAAGAAGACGATGTTTTAGTGGTTATAATGACCACGGTGCAGGCTCAAATTTTAAACGAATTTGGTCATGACAAAATATGTATCGATGGAACGCATGGTACCAATGCATATGGATTCCATCTGCATACTTTACTTGTAATCGATGAGTTTGGTGCAGGATATCCTGTTGATATCGTTTAGGCTTCTGAATTGGTTTGATTTTAGAAGCATTTCCCTTTCCAAAATGCGATTATCCAATCCGGTGTTTGCTGGAAAGATTCTTGCACATGCATGGACATGCTTACAAATGTTGGTTCTTATTAAATAATTCACGCATGTGCAGGTTTTTGAAACTTTATAATGTGCATTAACATCTTCAGTAGACTGAACTCGCCATTCTTTATGTTCTATTTGTTTTCTTATATTACTAGGTACGATTTTAAAACTTTTTACATGACTTATCCTCACTTGTCTCTTAGGTTTCTCTGATGGAATGCATCTCTTTCAACTTTTGAAACACCGTCAATGGTTCTGGCCAGACGCCTGCAGTATTTATGTCCTAGAATCTTGCTCTTTAATTTGTTATGATAGCTTTCAAGAAACACGTTTGTATTAATTCCTAAACTTCTCCTGAAACAATATGCCCATAATAAATATACTATATTATATATATATATATATATATATATATATATATATATATATATATAATAGAGAAAATAATCCAAGTTAACATGTTCGTTCGTTTTCAATTATGTGTAATAAATCTACTCGGAATACTTTTAATCACTTATAAATTAATTTTTTATTAAGTCGATTATTTACACATATCGGGATGTTCATGTAACTTGCCTCAAGGCAAAATACCAATACCAACTAGTTAATTTTAGCCTTTAGAGCCCCCTTCCAGCTTCTTGAGACATGCCATGTACAAAGCAAGTGGTTGTCTGTTAGGGCGCGTCGTCAGACATAAAAGTAGTAGTAATAACTTTTCCCACTGCGTCATGTATTTACTTGAATATGGTTTCATCTTGCGGGTTGGAAAAGCAAAATGCAACAGAATAGCCTGCACCAAACTCATCGATTGGTACCATGCGTTCCATGGATACATATTTTGTCATTATAACCACTAAAACATCGTCTTCTTCTAATATATCATCTTGTAGGCCTGGCTTTTTGTAAAATAAAATTTTGTAAATGTTGCTAGTTTTATTGTTCTCAAACCATTTCTCAACACTGGTTTTATCGTTCTTGTCTAGATATGTAGTATATGGTATCACAGCTTTGCATTTGATGTTTCGTATATCTTTCCTGGTAATTATTGATGCCCTTAATATATAATATAGTATAAAACCTGTATACTTCAGTATAATAATTCAAATCTTTTTCCAATATTTAATATATTCATTCACAATATGTTAAAAGTTGGCTTTTGTTTTCCATTATTTATTTTATTTATTTATATTATTTATTTTATTTATTTGTGTTCTATTATAAATTTCTATTCTATTCTCTAGTTCTATTATCTATATATATTATTTATAGATGATTATAAATATTATTTTCAATATTTTTGTTATTCTTTATGATTAACCATTACTTTGCTAATTATTAGCATGTGCAAAAATACAGAGTCTCATATTTCACCTCCTCTTTTTGTGAACTGTAATAACAAACGATTAATTGTGGACAAATGTTACTTATCAAATTATTGTGACTTTAGGCGATAAGCATATTTGAAATGCTACATATATTTGACCATAATTTATAGTCTATTTTATTTTGGAGAATGGTGAAGAAATATTATAATAACGCCATATTCTCATTTAGTCTTGTTTCATGATGGCAATATATCAATATGGACTTTATGACGTTTGCAAATATAATGTAGCTATTTCATTTATATATATAGAGGATGTGTGTGTTTGTGAATATGTATTTTTACAATAATTTGATGAAAATATTGATAAGTTAATGTAAAGAATATACTGGTGAGAGATATCAATTGTATAAACATGTTTCTCTATGATAAGTACTTGAATATAATACATTAGTGGTGAAAGATAAGTATTGAAATAAGACTTTTTTCGGGTGATGAAAGATATTGATTAATCTAAGCATATTTATGTTAATATATTTTCCGTGTGGTGAAAGATAGCATTTCTACAAAAAATACGGTTTTTCGGTTGGTGGAAGTTATATAACAAGGTTTCTGTCCATACTTCCATTTAAATTTTAAAATTCAGTTTTCATTTATTGTTCGGTTTAACTTTGGTTTGGCTAATCATTTCTTCAAAATGCAATTCTTCTCTCTTTTTTATCTTTAATTTCAATGTTTATATTTATTCTATATTATTTATATTTATTCTATCTTATTTATATTTATTCTATATTATTTATATTAATTCTATATTATTTATTACATGTTTCCTGTGACATGCTTTATATTGTAAATAGTACCTATGTGTATATATTTTGAATAAAAATATTTGATGAAATAGATGGTTTTAATTGTGTTTCTTATTACCTATGTTAATCATTGTTAGAAAAAGTAATCAGATCACTTAAAGATAAAAATAGGCAACAATATCGGACTGAATTTAAGTTTATTACATTACTATACATATGCTAGCCTTTAATATATATATATATATTGATTGTTTCTTTTCCGAACAGTAAATCCAATAATAAAAAACAATTTGTTTTTTGAAGATGTTTAATACGACGTTTCGGAACTAGGTACGTTCCATCATCAGGTTTATTCTGTAATAATTTATATATCCATATCACTAATATTTTTTTGTTAAAAACACTCGATTTTTTTGGAAGATATTTGTAGATGTTACGACTACACAAGACTTAAACACACTGACATATATATATATATATATATATATATATATATATATATATACATATATATATATATATACATATATACATGCATACATATGAGTTAAGTTCTAATAATCAGATGTTACATGCTACAAGACTCTTGTAGCTATTTTGATGTTCAGGCTGAAGTCCTAATATTAATTCAGTGAACCCTACAATAGAAATAAAACACACTAAGCAAACAAAAACAACCTGAATAACATTTACCTGGGTAAATAAAATAACTATACTAAGACACTCTGCGAAGCCCTAATTAAAAATTTCCTAATAATTTCTAACAAAACTGTACTAGGTTTTGAATAACTATATGTTTGGTTCCCTGAAATAATATTGGTTGTGAAGAGACAATGTATGACCATGTAAATGTAAAAGAACCGCTTTCGTAAATAATTATATACTTACAATTGGGATTTCTATTTAACTGTCTAAAAGGTGTCTAAATGTGAGAGGTGAGAGACAATATAACAATGGGTGTACTATTTTGACGTTTGACAGTTTTGTTTTTTTGTTTGACAGTTTTGTTTGACGCACATAGGTTTTTTGTCTTTCAATGTTGTTACACTTTGTTCATTCTCGGTTGAGCGTCGTATGTTGGTATGACAAAGAAATGTGATATTATCATAAATTAGCTTCGTGTGTCCTCTTCTATACAAACAACCTAACCTATAACAACGTGTATTCTGAGTGATTTAAATGATTCTAATTATATATTAAATAAAGATATTCTACTTGTTAGATGCTTAACTTTAACATTCACTCAGTATTTATCACTTAGATCAAATACGTCAACTCTGGCTAACTGAAATTAAATCACACATTAATATAATACACACATATAATGATAACAACCAATAATATTTAGTCAGGATATATTTATTACCATTTAGCTGCTGTTCAGCCTAGATCTTTTAAATCAAGATTGCAGTTAGGTTTGTCGGTTTTTTTTTCATCGACGTTTTGGATCGAAACGTCTTATAGAATAAATGCGCGTCATAGTATATTACAGTGCGTAAATGTGTGCGTATTATGAAGAAGATAGATTTTTTAACTTTTTAAATGGCAATAACTCAGAAATGGTGACTCTAAAGAAAAAAATGTATGAATATACTTTTGTAGATAATGTTATAATAAACAAATCTGTCAAACATATTTTTTTATATATGTCATAGTGGTAATAAAGAAAATAAAACTTGTATGTGTATTTTTGGTTATAGTATTACTAAATATGCACTGATTTTAACTATCCGTGAGATGGACCAATTTTATGGTAATAAAGAAAATAAATAATAACATTAACCAAAACACAATTTAAAATATAATATGATTTATTTGCTGGATGTGGCCTAATCGTATAGTAACATAGTATACTTCACAAGTTCACTCTGTATTACAAAGATAAGACCCGCGCGAAATTTGAATACACAAATACTTTTGTCCACATGGTTTTCGTGAAAAATTTGAAAAACTAGAATTTTGTACCTTTCACTTGAATAAAAAAAATCGCAGATGTCGGATCGATGGGGACTTTTGACATTTTATTTGTAAGGGCCTATTTAACATCTGTACCAAATTTCAGCTCTATGCGAATTGTTCCTAACTGAAGGCCTTTTTAGCTTTAATTTGACTGGTGTATTATTGAATGAAAGAATATAGTTCTTGTACTGATATTTTTAACGTTTTATCATATCGCTTTCATTTGCGATAAAATGTTTGACACAAAGAATAATAATATAAACATAACTAAATATCAGAGGTTTTTTGAATCTAGGTGATGCTGTGGATAAATGTAAATCATATATCAATTTTTTCTCGAATTTTTCTGCCAGCAAATTGATTATCAGACTAGAAAATAAATAAAGGACTCTACTGACGAGCAAACTAAATATAGAAATCTGAAGAAAAAGGACTCTACTGACGAGCAAACTGAATTTTTCTGTAGAAATGTAAGGAAAAAGGACTCTACTAACGAGCAAACTGAATTTTTCTGTAGAAATCTAAGGGAAAAGGACTCTACTGACGAGCAAACTAAATATCAGACTAGAATATAAAGAAAGGACTCTGCTGACAAGCAATTTAAACATCAGACTAAAGGATTGAAAAAGGACTCTACTGACGAGCAATTTAAACATCTGATTAAAAAATAAAGAAAGGACTCTACTGACAAGCAAATCAAATATCGGACTAAAAGATTAAAAAAAGACTCTACTGACGAGCAAACGAATTAGCAGTCAAGAAGATAAAAAAAAATACTAAAGAGCCCTAATATTGACCTAAAATATAAAAAGGGACTCTACTGACGAGCAAACTGAGTCTCAAAATGAAATGAAAAAATAAAACTGTACTGGCAAATAAAAATAAAGCAAACAAAATAGAAGGTGAAAAGAAAATAAATTTCAACCTGAAAGTTAGAAAGAAAATTAGTCTTGAAATGTTGAAAAAATAAACTCTACCGACGATCAAACGGATTCTTGGCCAAAAATATAAATTGAAATAATGTGGCAGGGTGATTCACTATTTGCTAAAATCTCAAATTCCCTATTTATTTTCCCCAGTCTCTCCTAAATCGCCAACAGTAGGTACTTATCATAAAATTTGTGGAACATCGAAGAGTACAAAGAAAAGGTCCTTTCTGCCATCCTGTAAAAAAATTATATCGGCCAAACAAAGAGTGGAGCACCCCCCGGAGATCGTAAATAAAAATCGGTAAATAAAAATGAAGAGTAAAAATGCGGAAAAACGTAAAAGGCGATCTCGTATTATAAAACTACATTGATAAAAAATATATGCAGTGGTGGTCAAGGACCTGATAATGGACTCATTTGGTACAACTGAGGGACAAATCTTGATAATATCATTTATGTCTAGTATAATATATTAAAAAAAATTAGTTTTAGTATTTGTTCTTATGCTAGACTCATCACGAATTAATATATTTTTATTACAAAATTGTAGTACAAACGGTGCGTCCTGCAGAATTTTTTGAATTAGTGCATTTAAACAAATGAATTAGTTTTAGTATTTGTTACTTCTGCTTGACATAAGGCTGCCCTAGGCGGGTATTAACCTTTCCCACTCGGACGCTCCGGCGGCAAAATTCATATAAATTTCGAAAGGGTTAATTTTGCAACTAGAATCCAATCATAATTCGTAATTATGTAAGTGTTTGTTACTGCTGCTTGACATCAGGCTGTCCAAGGTTGCTTGTCAGTAGAGTTCAATCTTTTATAATCAATTGTAAGATTTTTTTATCCTTGATTTTTTTTTAAATTTCTTGGTTTCTATTTTGTTTGCTTGTCAGTAGAGTCCTTTCTTTATTTTCTAGTCTGATAATCAATTTGCTCGTCAGTAGAGTCCTTTTTTATATTTCAGGCCAATACTGAATTTGATTTTTCTGTTAAAGTTGGGATTTTGTTTATTTGTGAATAAAGTCATTTTTAATTTTTTTTTTACAAAATTTGAGTTTGCTCATCAGTTCTTCTTCATTTTATACCCAAGCTTGCAGTTTTGTTTACTCGTCAGTAGAGTCCTATTTATTACTTTAGGTCAATTTTCAGTTTGCTCATCGAATCCTCTTTTGGTCTATTGTGTTTATATTTAATTTGCTCGATAGTAAAATCATCTATTTGTCTTTCAGGTCTATATTTAATTTGGTTGTTAGTAGTTAGTAGTTAGTCTTTTTTTAAAGTTAATTTTGTTCATCGGTAGAGTTTTCTTTTTCATATAGGTAGAAAATTTCTACCTAGAAATCTACTCTACCTAGAATTCTACCTCTACTAGAAATCTACTTTGCTCTATATAATAGTCTCATTTGCATTTCCTATGCTACTATTTTGTTTGTCAGTAGAGCCATTTCTTTATCGTCTAATCTGATATTTAATTTGCTCGTCAGTAGAGTCCTTTTTTATATCTTGGGTCAATATTAAATTTGCTCGTCAGTAGAGACCTGTTTTTACGTTCTAAAATTACTATGTAATTTTTTTATCAATAGAATCCTTTTGTAATTTATCACATATAAGTAAATAACAACAACTTGCCAATGGGTCACAAAATATTTACTCCGGTCAAAAAATATATTATAAAAATATTCTCAAACTTTGTTTCCGCACTTTGAGAATCACACACAATGCATCTCTTCTCCTTCTATCCCTTTCATGCATTTTGAGCACGCACACATGCTTGTGCGCTCGTATAGCGCTGTCTCTCTCATTCCCTTTGCGGAATATATATACCTCTATATCTTCGTCTTCGTCGCACACAAGTCAGTCGTATGCCGTTCTTGTTTTTTCAGAGAAATTCGTATTGCTGACTTTGTCTAATGCATACTTAGGGGAATACAAAGAAGTAAGGGATAGAACACAGAGATATAAAATTATTTAAATTTTATAGTTTTAGTAATAAGTATACGTTTTGGAGAGCTAGCAAAAGGACTATACTGACGAGCAAATTAAACAGAAATATCTACTAAAGATAAGAGAGGGCTCTACTAACAAACAAACTCGTTAATACAATTAACAACTGATTAAAACAATTTTAGTGAAACTGTATGCAAAAAGCTCTGATTGTCTTAATGAACACACTCAAATATTATAGGCTTATGAAAAGTGAAAGATTTTGAGAATATTTTTATAATATGTATATTTTTGATCGTAGTAAATATTTTTTGGTCTATTGGCAAATTGCTGTTATTTTACTTACGTCTAACAAATAAAAACAGGAATCTAAAAAATATTAAAAGACTCTACTGAAGAGAAAATCAAATATAATTCTAGAATCAATTTCATATAAAGAAAAATAGAACTCTACTGACGAGCAAATACCATAGAAATTAAAAATGGAACTCTACTGACGAGCAAGAAAAATAGGACTCTACTGACGAGCAAATAAAATCGCAAATAAAAATAGGACTCAACTGACAAACAATTTACATAGCAAGCAGAAATAGGACTCTACTGACTAGCAAATTAAATAGCAAGAAAAAATAGGACTCTACTGACGAGCAAATTCCATAAAAATAAAAAATAAAATAAAATACACATAAAAAATAGGACCTTACTTACCTACAAATACAATAGCACTCTTATATTGGACTCTACTGACAAACAAATAAAATAGTACAGTCAAATAGGACTCTACTGACAAGCTAATTACATAGAAATTAAAAATGGGACTCTACTGACGAGCAAGAAAAGTAAGTAAGTATGAGCAAATTACATAGAAGTTAAAAACCCTACTATCGAGCAAATAAAATAGCAAGAAAAATAGGACTCTACTGACAAACAAATTAAATAGCAAAAAAAATAAGGACAAGCAAATTACATAGAAAATATAAATAGAACTCTACTGACGAGAAAGTTATATAAATACGTAAAAGAGGACTTTACGAATGACCTAATTAAATAAAAAGAAAACTATTCTGATGAATAGTTCGATAAAAATAGTTTGAAGAGCAGAAAGGACTCTACCAAAGAACAAAAAGGCCCTTACTTAAGAGCAAAGAGAACTCTAATTAAGATCAAAAGGGACTCTACTGGAGAGCAAAAAGGAATCTACTTAAAAGCAAAAGGGACTCTACTGAAGAGCAAAAAGGACTCTACTCTAACCCACCCGTCTCCCTCTAACCCGTCACCTATCTTGCTCTCCCGCTCTATCCCTCTCTCGCTCACGCCCTCTCCCCGTCTCTTTCTCTCCGACCACCACCAAACACGCATAGTGCCGTCCCTGTCTGGCGGTCTGCTAATGTCTGGTAAAATGAAATTCAGTCCGCATTCACACTTCACAGGTAGTGGAGGTGCTACTAAAAATTGTGAGACATCAACGAAAAACAATATGCATACATTAACTGGAGCATAGGTTGATAAATAAAGTTTTAGAGAGAAGTTTGAAAAAAAAAACAAAAAAATCTGTTGAAGAGCAAAAAGAACTCTACTTGTGAAAGGAGTTTTAGTGAAGACTGTTTTAAAGTTGTGACAAAGTGCAAGTTTTTAGTAACAAAAGTTTGTGTTAATATTGTTAGTACTTGGTGGTTGTCGAAAACTTTGGAAACAATTTTGGATAAACTGATAAAACAACCGGCATCACAAAACTTGAAAAAACTCAAAAAAGTGTGTGCGTCCAGAATTTTGTACTAAAGTTTAGTCCTTGCTAACTAATGTTAGTACAAGTACTATTTTTAGTACTTGGTGGTTGAAAATCGATTCAACAAAATTTGACTTAAAACAATAAAGTAAACTGATAAAACAACCAGGATCATCAGTCAACAAAACTTGGGCAAACTCAAAAAAGTGTGTGGGTCCAGAATTTTGTACTAAATTTCAGTCCTTGCTAACTAAATTTAGCACGAGTACTATTTTTAGTACTTGGTGGTTGAAAATCGATTATCCACAAAATTTGACTTGAAACAATTTTGTGCAACAAAAGTGAAACTATTTATGCTGATTATATACTAAAATTTAGTTGTGCTTACTAAATTTAGTATTTTCAGTACTTGGTGGTCAAAAATAGTACTAGAACTAAAACTTACTCAAGTAAAAATACAAAATTTGTACTAAAATAGTTGTGTCTAACAAAATTTGTACAAACTCAAAAATTAGTGTGTATCCTGTTTTGGTACTAAATTTTGGTTCCTGCTAACTAAATTTAGTATAAAGTACTAGTTTTTTTAGTACTTGAAAAGCCATTAAAACCTGCCAGTTTGTGCAAAAAATTTATATAAATTCAAAAATTAGTGTGTGATACTAAAGTTTAGTTTTCGCTAACTAAATTTAGTATTAGTACTAAATTTTTTAGTACTTGGTAGTTAAAAATTGACTTAAACTTGCTTCACTAATTGTTTGTGCCACAAATTTGGTGCAAACTAAAAATCAGTGTGTGTATGCTGTTTTGATACTAAATTTGGGTTCCTGATAACTAAATTTAGTATTAGTACCAAATTTTTTAGTACTTCGTGGTTGAAAAACAATTAGATCCCGTATCGTTAGTGTGTTATGCAAAAAAAAACTTGGACTAACTATAAAAATTAGTGTTTTTGTCTAGAATTTTGTACGAAAATTTGTGTCAAGAGGACTAAATTTAGTATACAGTACTATTTTTTAGTACTAGTTAATTGAAAGTGAAAAAAATTAGTGTGTGTATCCAGAAATTTGTTTTTTGCAACAAAATTTACCTTAAAGAACTATTTTTGTGTCTACAAATTGCTAGTTGTACAAACATTTTTGGAAATGTTGGAAAATTAGTGTGTACGTTACTAAATTTTGGTTTTTGTTACTAAATTTAGTACTAAAACTGTCGGACGTCAAAAAAAAGTTGCATCTAGTGCTCGTGATACAAAAATAACAACAAAAAAGTGCTTTTTGCTTCAATTTTTTCATTTTCTCTCAAGTTGTGTCAACGTTCAATTAATCTTGTGGTCACAAAAAATATTCCAGGACTCTAAAAAAGTTTTTTGTCTGATTCTGGGAACAGTTTTTTTACGACCTGCGTGAAATATTATCTTTTGTTCAACAAAAAACAGGTTCAAAAATTAGACAAAAGTGGTAACCAAAAGCTGTAGTTATAAAATAAAACATGAACAAAAAAAAGTTAAAATCAAATAACAACAAATGATCAACAAAAAAGTTTTGGATTTGTTTTTATTTTATTTTCCCAAAGTTTTTTTTTAATTTGTGGTGATGTGGTGAACAAAAGTTGTGTGGTGACTTGTTTTTTGGATACAGTGACTCCAGGATTAACCAGGATACTAGATAGTATGATTAATTAAGTATATATTTTACTTTAAGTTTTGTTAAATTTTAGACAAAATGGCTACGCCCAAATTTTTTATCCTATTATTTTTTGTGGTACATGGTGTCCATTCTTTGTGTCAATACGAAAAGGATGAGACTACCAAAGTGTTATCCAAAACCCAAATGTCGTGTAAAATCAGGACGTTGGAACGTAGTTCCGAAAACTTTTCAAATTTAGGTGTCACCAGCCAAAAATTAGAAGTTTTGACCAAATTCAACATATCTTGTAACGAGATGTTGCTCTTCGAGAGCAACATCGGGGACGGTTTGTTCCTGATATTCCAGGCTTTAAACGAGTTGAATATAGAAAATTGTAAGTTTTTATTCTTACCTAAATTTGCATTTCACGGTTTGAGCCAACTTAAAAAACTATCAGTGAAATCTAATAACCAACTCTGGGGCGCTAATAAAAACTTGAACATATCCCAAGAGTCGTTCCAGGGTTTGAACGAACTCCAAAGCCTAAACCTGGCAGGTAATAATATAAATTTGTTGCAACAGAATACTTTGTGTCCTTTAAAATCTTTGCAGACCTTAAATTTGACTGATAATCGTATCAAATCTGCAAACGAGTTAGGGTTTCCTGCAGGTGCAGAACGTTGTTCTGGAGGCGAAGAATTGGTGACTTTGGATCTGAGTTACAACAGGTTGGCAAATATTGGTGATTTTTGGCAAATTTCGAAATTAAGGCGTTTGCAACAACTGCACTTGCAGCATAATAATATTACAGACGTGTCCAGTGGAAGTTTGATAGGTTTGACTAGTCTAAGGATCCTAAATTTGTCGTTCAACAAACTTGAAAGTTTACCAAATTTGTTGTTATTCAATTCAAGAGAAATCAGGGAGATTCATTTGCAAAACAATTTGTTATTCGAGTTACCCAAAGGTTTGTTTTATCGTTTGGAACAACTTTTGGTGCTTGATTTGAGTTCTAATCAACTGTCCAGCCATCATATTGATGAAAATATTTTTACAGGTTTGATCAGACTTACTGTTTTGAATTTATCCAACAACGCGTTGACACGTATAGACTCCAAAACCTTCAAAGATTTGTTCTTTCTACAAATTTTGGATTTAAAAAACAACTCCATCGGATACGTTGACGAAAACGCTTTCCTACCTTTGTACAACTTGCATACCTTAAACTTGGCTGAAAACAGGTTGCACCAAATCGATAACAACTTGTTCAACGGTTTATTTGTTTTAAGCAAACTGACTTTAAATAACAACTTGATCAACTCCATAGACATCAACGCTTTTAAAAATTGCTCGGATTTAAAACAACTCGATTTGAGTTCTAACCAAATCACCAGGATTCCTAAAGCAATCCAGGATTTGCAGATGCTTAAAAGTTTAGACTTGGGCGAAAACTTGATTGAAAATTTTGAGAACGACAGTTTCAAAAATTCAAACCAACTTACAGGTTTGAGGTTAATAGACAATCGTATAGGCAACTTGTCCAAACCAATGTTCCAAAATTTACCAAACTTGCAGGTTTTGAATTTGGCTGAAAACAAAATCCAGCAAATTGATAGGGATACTTTTGATGGTAACCAGAATTTAGAAGCTATACGCCTGGATAAAAATTTTCTGATGGACGTTGATGGTATTTTTTCAAGTCTGTTGAACCTACTGTGGTTGAATTTGTCGGAGAACAATTTGATTTGGTTTGATTACGCTTTTGTACCATTTAACCTAAAGTGGTTGGATATCCACAACAACTATATAGAAGTTTTGGGTAACTACTACAAAATCCAGGACAAGTTGAAACTAAAAACTTTAGATGCTAGTCATAACAGATTGACGGAAATTTCTAACCTGAACATACCTGATAGCGTAGAATTATTGTTTATAAATAATAATTTTATTAGGAAAATCCACGCTAACTGTTTTTACTATAAAAAGTACCTAACCAGGATTGATTTGTACGCGAATGAACTCAAACAAATGGATTTGAATAGTTTGAAGTTGCCTAAGGTTTTGGAAAACTCTGGTGGCAAAACCAACACAGAAGTTTACCTAAGTGGTAACCCTTTCCGTTGTGATTGCAGCATGGACTTTTTGCTAAATATAAATAATATTTCCAACAACGATTTGATAACGCACAGGTATCCCAAAATCATGGACTCGGAGAACATTGTGTGCAACGTTGAAAACAATGTAAGAACCAGCAAAACTTTACAACTAAAAACAATGAAATCCTCAAACTTCTTGTGCGAGTACAAGTCCCACTGTTTCGTCTTGTGCCATTGTTGTGACTTTTTTGCTTGCGAATGTGAAATGATATGCCCATCAAACTGCAAATGTCTAAACAATCTCAACTGGTCCACCAATATTGTAGATTGTGGAAGTTCTGCCAATAATGGCACCAGTAGTACAGAGATACCAAAAAATATACCCTTTTACGCAACTGAAATTTATTTGGATGGTAATAATTTCCAGAAACTTGACAACCATGTTTTTATTGGACGCAAAAACTTGCAAAAGTTGTATTTGAACTCGAGCAACGTCGAGGTGATTAGTAATGAAACTTTTGCTGGTTTACTCAACTTGCAAACTTTGGACTTGTCTAATAATAAACTACAAGTGTTTGAGGGTTTTGAATTTGTTAACTTGGACGCGTTAAAAGAACTATATTTACAAAATAATCAGTTAACCCATATTGATAACACAACTTTCAAGGGCTTGACCAGTCTGGAGGTTTTAAGACTGGATGGCAACAAATTAGTCAACTTCGTTGACTTGAACATGAAAACCATGCAAAAAATTTGGCTAGGTTCAAACCAGTATGCATGCTGTTGCAAAAACTTGCAAAAAATCGCTAGTTTTGTCCAAAACAACCTGCTAAAAATCCAAGACTTATCCAATTTACACTGCGTTTCAGGTGGCGTCATCCAACGTTTAAACATCGAATCCGACAAAAACGTTTGCTCAGAATTCTACGTCAAAAACAATGAAATTTCACAAGACTACATCTACTTACTAGCCACTGTACTCATTCTATTCCTTCTAGTAATCTTCAGCATCCTACTATGCTTTGTTATTAGAAAAAGTTTGAAAATCTGTCTGTACTCCAAATTTGGTGTCACCTTATTCGACCAACCAGAATTCGATAACTTGTTGTACGATGTAATGATTTTGTACAGTGAAAAGGATTTGGAGTATTTGCAGAAGTATGTTTTGGTGAATTTGAAGGATAAGTTTAAGATTTGTTTGTTGCATCGTGATGGACAAGGTACAAGTGTCCAAGAGAATTCTGAGAACTCCAAACGCCTAGTTTTGATTTTAACGCGCAACTTTTTGCAAACTGAGTGGATTAAACCGAATTTGCGCCAGGTTTTTAGAAATTTAGCAATCCAGAAACGTCTGGTAGTATTAAAGGACCAGAAACTACACAGGCATGACCTGGATGAAGACTTCAAACCCTTTTTGAAGACTGCTAAAGATGTGATATCCACTGATGATAAAAACTTTACAAAACGCTTGCTGTACAATTTACCGAAAGTTGGTAAGAATTTGCAGCAGCTGCAAAATCTGACAGCAACTACTCATACTTTAGAGAATAACACGACAACAGGTGCCATTAGGCAACAGAATTGTGTCAACGTAAACGCCAAGGCTGATATGTACGATTTTGAAAACTACGAAGAAAACAATTACTACTCGTCTGCGACGACGGCCACTGAACACATCTACTCCAGCATAGACTCGGACTAGAACGAAGAAATGTACGCCAAAATAACTTCGATCCAAATTTCGGTCAGCATCCTTCTAATTTTGGTCAACTGCCTCCGAATTTTGGACAAGTTCCTCCGCCTAATTTTAGGCAAATTGACCCTAGTTGGGTGGGTCAATTCACGCCCAATAGGGTACCTTATTTAACTTAATAATAAAATATAATATAATTTAGAAGCCTATAAAATATATTTTAGAGTATTACCTAAGAAAATTAGGTATTTAAATTTACCTATTTAAGAAAGCCAACGTGCTTCACAATAATAAAGTAGTATTTTGAGCCCATGTCATCATACAATTTTCCATAAAGCCTTTTTCTTAATCGACTATTTTTGATAAAATTAATAACTTTAATTATAATTTCAAATACTTTAAATATAATTATTCACCCATATTTCTTGCAACAAGAGATTGCCTTATGAATCATACAATGCGTTCAAACTGTACGAGGAGTCACTTTTCGAACTAGCGCCTGCAGATCAGCACTTTTTCCTACCATAGATGGAGCTTCATCAGTGCACAGTCCTACAGTTCTCCCCCATAAAATAATACCATTTTGTTTAAAAAAATTATCAATCATGTTAAAAACTTGACCTTCAATTAAAGATTTGCCTTCAATTGCTTTACAGAATAACAACTCTTTTGTAATATCATTTTCCATAATAACATATTATATATGATGTTATTAAGTGCGCAACTCTTTAGCAATATTGGTAGCCTCATTTTCTTGCAACGCGAAAGAAGATAATTTAATTTTTTCTATCAACTGATCGCAAAGATCATCTCAAATATATCCGATTGATTGAAATGATATAAGTAGTTGGTAGTAGGTCTAGGTATGGGTTGTGGTCCAATGTTGGTAGATCCACGCTCCAAATCAATGGTAGCTACAGTAGATTCTTTATCCAATTAGGTAATAAGTTCGTCCAACCCTTTCCTGGTGCCTTGGGTCGAGCAGTAGAAGTAAGTTTGAGTTACTGGTTTGATAAATAAGTCTCTTCGGAATAGTGAGCCCTTTCAGTAAGATATTAGCTGAAAGAGATCGACTTCTAATCCAATATAAAATTCACTTGTTGTACTATACACTTTATTTATTTCTTCTTATTGCAATTCCGACAGACACAATCTTCTCGTAAGATATTCTAAGACTACTCTCTTAAGGCATCATCACTTGACTAGACTCTCTCTTAAGACTCACTAGTTTTCAATGATAATTTTGGCTTTATATATCAGGTACTGGACGTGAAAAATTCCCGGAATGGCGTGCTTCCGCGTTCATGCAAAGATCTTGGACTTTGAATATTTAATTAACATTACAGAACATGATATATACGCACCAAAAGTATAATATATTTATGCTGTTACATTTGTCCAGACAAAATTCCAGCTAAAATTGTAGATGTATATTTGAATTTCTAGGCTTCAGAGAAATATTATGTCATATAAAATTCTTGTTAGTCAACAATAAATTTCGAAAGTTGTGTTAGTAATATTTTTCGTAATTTCTGTAACATTTCAAAGTGTCTTAATGTAGATATTAGTTAATTACATATAATGCTTGTAGTATAATTATAAAATGAAATTAATCGTATAAAATAAAACAGTTGTATATTTAAATGTATTGGAAAAAAAGATAGAAGATTCTTCTTCTATTGAATAGTTCTTCAATAGCATAAGTCCATTCACACACTTTGTCTCTTCGTCTTTATGGTGTTTCGGGATAGAGCATCCACATGTCTCATCTTCTCTGCTGGTCGATGAATCACCCCATAGTCAAATTCTTGTAGTTTCTTTTCAGGTATGACCTCATATAACTTTATTGTATCTATTGTTAGTTCTCTTACATCTGATTTTTCCTGGGTTTGTTCACTTTGATGGCACTCGTCGCATTTCGTAATTTTATAATTTTTTTCAACCGTTGTTTCATTACTTGATATATTAAATTTGATGAGGTGGATAATGTTGGAGGGAGATTTTTTAATAATCATTTGGTATAGAAGGACATTATGCCAAATAGTGTCAAAAGCCTTGTCGATATCTAATAGAAGCATTCCTGGGAGTTTTTTGTTAGCTAATTTATTTTTAACGTGTTTTGTAGGTATAGTGAGTGGATGTGCTGTCTAGTGCTTAGGTCTAAATCAAGAAGAATATGATTAATGATATGTTTGTTAATATGTCTTAATATAACTTTTTCTACTAATTTACTGAACGAGCATAGAAGAGATGGGGAGACTTTCCGGATTTAAGGAAAGGAAGTATGTTTGAAATTTACCATTGATTGTGAAAGTAGTTTGTATCAAGGATATTATTGATAATTTTAGTAAGAAGGATTATAGCTTTTATGGGAAGGTTTTTAATAATTATATTTTGTATATTGCCATGTCCTGGGGCTTTTCGGCTTTTTATTTTTTTATAAATGTTGTCACGTTTTTTCGGTTTGATCTAAAGTTTAATATTTCGTTTAGCTGTTGTCATTTGTAATAAGTGTAGGTAGGTTGGATTGTTTTTTTGTCAGTTTTCTGGCCGTGATTCATATTGTGCTAAACCCTGAATTAATGTTATCTAGCTTGTTTTTCCAAGTGATGTCGTGGTATTGTTTGATGTTAGTTGAGATCTGCCTGGATTGCTTAAGTAATTGTCGAATGTTCGGGTCTCTTGTGTTTTGCCATTGTTTACGAACATAATTTTTTAACTTAACGTCTGCAAGTATGTCCTGTGGTAAAAAGTTGGGATTTGATGACGTTTTTGGGGTAGGAATCGATTTGTTAATTGCATTCCTCCTAAGATTTGTTATTGCTTTGTCAATTAGTTCTGTAGTATCTAAAGTAATTTTGGTTTCGCGTTCGCGTTTGTAATAAAGTTTTTATCGTTGCTAATGTTAACTGTTAAATTATCAATAGCTATAGATGTTATTACTGGCAAACTGAATTAGAGGCAAACAAATTTCGGGTGATAGCAAGATCAAGATAGTCGGCTACATAAAGAGTTTGTTTTTACTGAACGTCTAGAAACTCAATGAATAGATATCTTTTATAGAAATTGTTGTGCCCCCACGTCATATCAAATTGGCTGTCAATGGTTTTAAACAAAATAAACTATAAATTGTACATCTTTCTACAAATTATACACATTTATTATTTTATTATAATGAAAATTCACCGTATCAAATCATCGAGTAATAAATAGTTTGATAATCAATGATAAAATTCGTCTTGGCGATGGTTAACTTTTTTTCTTATGCATACGCTTGCAAATTCCTAGATAAAATCTAAATACTCTATAGTATAGAGTCTATACCAAGGTACTACTAATTCATATCGAGTAATAATCTGTTATTTTTTAATCACTGTCTCTAACAATAGAAAACGACTGGACAATGAGGTTTAAAGTTCTATTTTGTATAAAATATAATTGATTTTTAAAAGAAATAGGCTTTGAAATGCTGCGTAAAATTATGGAACCTTGATTATGATTTGTAGATTAGTTTAATAAATGAATATTTGTTTATCATTGGAAGGTTTCAGTCTTACAATAATATTAGTTCTTATAAGGTGTTTAAATAGTTTTCATAAGTAGTCGCTTTGTTTAGATTGTACACAGTTTTAATTCTTCGACGGTGTTGTTAGTTAAAGAGCTTCAATTCGTCGATTTCTATAGTCATTCGAGGATTTTGGTCTCAATTTTATTCGTTCTTTCTTAATTGCACTGCCGTTTGTTCTTGTATCCTTGAATTTGTTTGTTTTTGGTTAATGTGATTTGATTTGACAGTTAATTAATTAAATTTGTTTTGTATTCTTGTATGTCGAGTTTTTGTTCTCGTACTTTATTTTTGTGATTGATTATGATTTATTATAGATTTGTTTAAAGAATGAATATTTCTTTATCGTTGGAAGGTTTTAGTCTTACAATATTATTAGTTGTTAAAAGGTTTTTTTAAATAGTTTTCATAAATAGTTGCTTCAGATTGAACATTGTCTAAATTCATCGAGGATTTTAAAATGATGGCGTTGTTAGTTCTTTTATTCTTGAATTTGTTTGTTTTCCAGAAACTTGCTTTTTATTAGTTTGACATAAATTTTGTTTATTTGAATTACAGTTTGTTTGAGTTGACTAATAATAATTTGTGGATAGTTGTTTGAAGATTCTCGATATATTCATTCAGAGAATATATACTTAATGAATATATTTGTTAAGAAATAAATTTGGTGGGTATATTTCCGATTATAATTAACGTGGTTGATAAGTTGTTGATGTGTTATAGTATTTAATTTGCTGGGTGTATTCGTTACAAAAATAAAGTTTATGGAAACTTATGGAAACATTTATTATCAATTAATATATTCTTGGGTCGTTTCCCACGCTAAAATTGATATAAAATGGTGAATTGAAATAAAATTGAATAGAATTCTTATAAGAATGGATTGTCTTTTATAATTGGATGGATTTTTGATAATAATGTATTTCCTGCGTTTTTTTTTTATTTATGATAAATAAACCGTTAATTTTGCATTCTTCTTGAATTATATCTATCATTGTTTTTGTTAATGAAATACGCTGAATTCTTGTTCAAATAATAATAATTGTATCATAAAAAACAAGTACTGAAGTTGAAACTTGGAAACCTTTCACTTATTTGTTTTATTAAATCTTGCAGTTATTATTTTTTATTAAAATTATTTTGATGATTTTTATATAGATGTTGATCGATTTATTTAATGAGCACTTGTGATTTTTGTATAATTTAATAATTTAAGAGTTTGTTTATTTTTTACACACTTTTTGTTTAAATTTATTTTATTAATTTGTACTCTTATCACTAAGTTGGATTTGCTTAAGCTGCTACCAAATGATGAATGTAATATTTTGACTAATAATAATTTGTGGATAGTTGTTTGAAGATTCTCGATATATTTGTTCAGAGAATATACTAAATGAATAGATTTGTTAAGAAATGAATTTGGTGGATATATTTCCGATTACAATCAACATGGTTGATCGGTTAGTTGGTTGGTTGGGTTGTTGAGTATTTAATTATTATGCGTGTATTTGTTATAAAAAATTTATGGAAACATTTGTTAAATCAATTAATAAATTGTTGGGTCATTTTTAGTGATAAAATTGTTTAATGGATTTTTTACATAAAATTATTGTATTGTATTGTATTTTATAATTGGATGAATTTTGAATGGTCCTTTGACTTTTTTTTATTCATTCTGAATAAACCGTTAATTTAACATTTATCTTGAATGATTGTTATCTATCATCGTCATTGTTTTTGTCAATGAAATACGCTAAATTCTTGTTGAAATAATAATAATCGTATTATAAAAAACGAGTACTGTATTTAGTGAATTGTTGTTTGATTTAAATTCTTGTTATTAATTAGTCGGCGTTTGGTCCCACGTTCTAAACTTGAAAATGTTCCACTTGTTTTTTATTTTTTATTAGAATTATTTTGATGATTTTTATATAGATGTTGATCGATTTATTTGATGAGCACTTAATTTTTGTATCACTTGATAATTAAAGAGTTTGCTTATTTTTTTTAGATTCTTTTTGTTTAAAATTTTTTTAAATTTATTTTATTAATTTGTATGACTTGTAGCTCTTTTATGTGTGAATTCAAAGAATTCATTTAGATACAAGAATTTATTTATTTATATAATATTTTAGTTATTACTTTTTCAACTTAAATTTTATTCATTAATTTTATTTTTATTATTATTTGCTTATATTTTATATGAAATCATTATACTACGGATATCATTTTAATGTAAATCCTATCTTTTGTACTCGCATTTATTCAAATTTGTTATTATTTATCATTATTGCTAAATGCTATATTATCTAACAGTTGTAATAAATATTGTAATTAAAAAAAATAGTAATATTATAACTGTGCATCCTTTGTATTTAATATAGCGTTTTTAATTAGTATGTTATCTATTTTATTATCTTCATTATTACTGAAGCTGTTTAACTGCATTACGTCTGTTTATTCTTTATTAACTGTTGTCTATTATTGGCATACTAGATTGTCAGTTGTAAATTATGAATAATTGTAAATGATAATTTATTCTGTATCATATAGTAAATTTTTTTTAATAAAGAGTCGATCTCAATAATGTTTTTTACTCCTCCTGTTTAAAAGAAATGTTGAAGTATTTCTAAGTATAGAAACCTATGTTTCAGGTAGAAATAAGTACTGAAATGATGAAATTAATAATTAGTAATGTTTTATCTAGTTGAAATATCAATCAAACATCAAAAACATAATTGTTACTCAAAACTATATAAAAACTTCAACTAAAATCTTCATTGATATCGCATTTCAACTTTTTAATATCAATTGAAAAATCCAAATGTTGTTGGTCCACCTCTGCATTCGTACTTCCACTGTTGGTTTTATGTTTTAATGTCGGCTTTGAAAGCATCATGGCTATATCTTCCCGATAAAATTTTGTTAATGATATTTTATATATTCCATTGAAATGTCATAATAGCATACATACTATTATCTCTTTCAACCACTATGTTATGCGCCGACACCCTTACATTTTTAACGTCGCATTTATGGCTCTATGTGCATACTTATTACTTATCTATGGACTCTACATCTCTGAGTTCCAATCTACCTGCTATGGAGCCTATATTTCCGCCTAGACAGAGGACCCCTACAAGAAAACACGAGGCCCAGTCTCTTTCCATCTGTACGTCAAGACACACATAACCGCTATAATAAACTTTAATGAAACTTTGTATAATTAATCATGTAATAAATTTATAAAAACCTGTGGTGTGTTTAAAAATATCAAATTACCTTCATCGCTAAAGGCAAATATATAACAATGTGTACTTCAATAGTGGATTGAGATCTACCATTTTGTCTGCTCGAAAAACAATAGGCTATGTCTGCTGCGGTTGCCGAATAATTTATTGATTAGATGAAATAATGTTCGTCATTGTTATCGAAAATGTCGTGAAGGGTTTGATCGCGAATTTTCCAGAATTTTTTTTGTGTGCGAGTTTAATAATTTATTTTAAGTTTGTTTCTATATTGCAAATTTGTTATAGTTTTCGTCTCATTAGTTCGGAGTCGAATTAATTAATCAAAGTAAATAAGTTCAATTTACGAACTTGATCTATAGATTTTTATATAGTGCATGAACATTTGAGGTTTATTTTGTATGATATTACGCATGAAGTTGATTGAACATTTTTTTATCATATGAATTTGATGTAGGTGCGCTACACATACACACACACACACATATATATATATATATATATATATATAAATATATATATATATATACATATATATATATATATATGATATTCAGTTTTCAGGGCAATACATCAATTAAAAAATTTGTATGACTTTAAAACATTTTTATTTATTCCATACGTTTCGACACATTGTTTTGTGTCATCTTATCCTCACATATTTCAACATCAAAATTATATAAAAAATTTAATATATATATATATATATATATATATATATATTTCAAAGTAACTAGCAGCCCATTCGTCGAAATAAAAAAGGTATAAAGTATAAAAACTTTTATTTATACGTTTCGACACAAGATGCGTGTCATCATTCAGCAACTACAACAATTTGAAAATTTTATTAACTAATATAAACAACAATATAGATTAATTATAGCATAGAGAAACATTATACACACCACAGGACAAAAACACTCAACAAAAATTTATTTTAAAAAATTAAACTTAATAACATATTAGAAAAAAACATTTTTTTAGAAAAAATTATGAATAACTAAAAGATTTGAAAACTAATTTGACTAAAAGTTATGAAATGCATAATTGTAAAGCGAGAAACACGCCCACACCGAGCATCCAGACTCGACTGAATTATTTCAATAGGCGTATTGATAGGAATGGGAGGGGACGCATCAAGGACAAATTCTACGAGGCAAGAGAACGCATCGAATACAGAGGTTGAGCTGGGATTGATCAAAAGGAAAAAGCAAACCAAGTAAAAGTTAGAACAAGAAAAAACAAAATTATAAAAAATAATATAAAAGAGATAAGCAAATTAATTTTTTGTTTTTTTAATAAAATCAATAACAATCTGGTAACTATCATGTAAAAGGTGGGATGAATTGCGTTTATTAACACAAGAGGAGGAATTTAATGAAATAAAAAAGGATTCAGCAAATTTTCTAAGGTCACTATTTTTTTCGATATAAAGGATAACCGGATGGGAAGTGTTAAAAGTGTGATTGAGATTGAGCATATGATCTGAAAACATCGTTTTGAATTGGTCATCATTAATAATAGATTAATTTATTTACAAACTAATTCTAATAATTCATTTTCACCTTCTTGTTCAAATTCAATAGCTTCCTCTTCCGCCCAATACAAAGGAACTATCTGTTTGCCTTTTTTAAGCAATTTTTCGTATTTTTTAAAAAAGTTATTTTCTTCAGAAGGATTCCGATTAGTTTTCAGTTTTGATAATACGTTTAATTGCCTTTTTTCGGTTCTTAAGTCTGGAACCCCGTCTGATAGGGTCACCGATTCTGTTTACAGGTTGGATTGCAATGATTGCAACATGTGTTATATTGGAGAAAGTTCCCAGTATATTTATAAGAGAGTTAATCAACATATTTATAATTCAAAAAATCCAAACCAATTCAAAACTGTTCTTGCAGACCATATATACACTTTAAAACACAATATGGACTTTTCTAATCCGACTATACTACAATTTGAACAAAATTTATTTAAACGAAGAATTATAGAGGGATCTTTTTTAACTATTTATAACAATAAGACAATAAATAAACGGAATGAACTCAACACGCTGTGCGACACAAATCTCTTCTATTTAGATAACATTTCCAAATTTCTTACAAAACAATAAAAGCGTTCGCGCAAAGGTTTTACAATTCGTTCCACACATGTGCAGAATCTTGGTAAAAATATTTTTTAAAAAAATGTCTTTCTCCATTACATCTTCAACCAGTCTACGAATAACACACTATCCATTTGTGATTTTTTCAAATCAGTATTTTGTGAAAATATTGTGTAATTTCAAGTTAATGTTTATAATACATAGTGTAGTGCATTACCATATCCTAATACCATGGATTATTAAAGTTTTCCAAATTAACACTAAGATCAACTAATTGTAAGTACTAATTACTATTTATTTTTTCTTTTCACTCCAATTCAATTGTTTTAGTTTTTAATTTTAATTTTAGTTTCCACTGAATGAAGGCTAGGATTATAGCCGAAACGTATGGATTTAAAATAAATTTTTGAAAGAAATTCATGTTTTTTATTGATGTTATGCCCGATTATTAGACTTTGTTAATATATATATATATATATATATTATATATATATCTATATATATATATATAT